>NC_092050.1:89258277-89406303 GCF_003086295.3 Arachis hypogaea | reverse complement strand
TTGAATCTTTGATCAACTTAGACACCCCACCTAACCTATGACACCTATTGTTCGAGGGTTACCTGAAACTGTAGGTCGATCTCGGTCGAGATCTTTTGTGCTGGTCGGAGATGACGTGTCCGACTTGTGGTGGTGGCCGGAGCTGTCGCGTCCGACTTTTGGACTGTACTGCTGCTGATCCTTCATCACTGGAGGGTGGTGGTACCTGCAAGGGACTCCGATGCTTAAGTTAGCAAGGGTATTAAGCAGGTTTTTAGTAGAATCAGAGTATGAGTTATACCTGGGTGCTCCAGTGTATTTATAATGTTGTAGAGTAATCTTTTCTAGATATAAGATAGTTATCTTATCTTATCTTTGAGTGAAGTCATCTTATCTTTAGGGGAACCGTCCTTATCTTTCTAGGCTTTGGCTGCCTTTAGATTTGGGCTGTGTTCCTTTCTCTGGGCCTTCTTGGGCCTCTCTAGTGATTTGGCCGAACTCTTTGTGAAGAGGTCGGTAATGGGCCAACCTTCCAAGAGGTCGGTCATGGGCCAACCTTCTAAGAGGTCAGTCATGGGCCAACCTTCTATGAGGTCGGTCATGGGCCAACCTTCCAAGAGGTCGGTCATGGGCCAACCTTCCAAGAGGTCGGTCATAGGCCAACCTTCTAAGAGGTCGGCCAACCCGGTCCTTTATAGCTCGACCGATGTATGAACACCTATGCAATTCAAAGCTAACCCTATGATGCCAAGGCATCATGGACTAGTTTCACTAGCAATTTTCTGTTAGTTTAGTTGTTTTATGCATTTTCTTGAGCTTAAAGTAACCAAAATGGTTAAATGAAGAACAAAGCAATAATCATTCAACATGTAGATTTTTATGCAAATTCCATGAGTTTTTAGTTATATTATTTGAATGCTATGAATGGAAGATTTCTCATGAAACTTTGCAAGACTTTGATGCAATTGTTTGGATGATTTCAGGGAAGAAGAGGCTAAGCAAGGAAGCAAGAAAATCAATAAAGGAAGCTTGAATATCACATGTGGAGTTTAAGTTCCAGTTTAAGCTTAAACTGGAGCTTAAACGCCAAAATCATGAAGAATAAGAAATGCTGGGATTGAAGTTTAACCTCCAGTTTGACCTCAAACTGGAGGTTAAACGCCAGAATGATAGGCCTCACTTAAGGAGCATTCCACGTTTAACCTCCAGTTTGAGTCAAACTGGAGGTTAAACGCCAGAATGAGTATGACACCAGGGAGGAGTTCCACGTTTAACCTCCAGTTTGACCTCAAACTGGAGGTTAAACGCCAGAACCAGGAAGAGTACCAGGGGCCATTCCACGTTTAAGCTCCAGTTTGACTCAAACTGGAGCTTAAACGTGTTCGACGTTTTCTTTTACTCCAGGGTTGCTCTCTCCACCTCCACGTTTAACCTCCAGTTTGACCCCAAACTGGAGGTTAAACGTGTTCGACACCTCCAGGGCCACCATTCCAAGCTTCCACGTTTAACCTCCAGTTTGACCTCAAACTGGAGGTTAAACGTGTTCGACCTCCAGTAAGCTCCACCCTTTTCCACGTTTAACCTCCAGTTTGACCTCAAACTGGAGGTTAAACGTGTTCGACCTCCAGGATGCCTCATTCCTTTTCCACGTTTAACCTCCAGTTTAACCTTAAACTGGAGGTTAAACGTGTTCGACTACATTACTCTCCAGGGCTACCATTCTTCCATTTCCACGTTTAAGCTTCAGTTTAACCTTAAACTGAAGCTTAAACGTGCTTCTACAAAAGGCCTCACTGGAAGTGTCTGGCGTTTAAGCTGCAGTTTAAGCTTAAACTGCAACTTAAACGCCACTCTTGGAAAAGGTTTCTGGGCCAAAAATATTGTGGTTTAAGTTAGTCTTTGAGCACAAATATTAACTTAAACTCACTTTGGTATGAAACCCAATTGAATATCATGGTTTATGGGATTGGGCCTGAAGGATTGATGAGTTTGAAATCTCAATTTATTGAGTCATGTGTCATTATTTGATTATCACTAAATTGGCTCAATGAAATGTACAGAATTTGGATCAACAACCTCATCAACATTATGGATCATAAACCCAAGGCAAAAGGAAAGCAAGGAGAGGCCTCAAAGCCCAAGAAGCACAACTGAAGCTCAATATAGAAAGTGTATAAATAGGATAGAATTGAAGTTAGAAAGGACTTTGGACTTTCACTTTTAGCCAGTTTTCCTTTTCTTTGTAATTGAATTCAGAGCTATGATTCACTAAACCCCCTTTCATTGGGTTAGGGAGCTCTATTGTAATTCAATGAATCAATAATAGTTTATCTTCTTCTTCAATCTTTTCTCTTGAATTTTGTTAGAAAGCTTCTCGATCTAATTCCATTGAGTAGTTGTCTTGGGAAAGAAGCTACTCATACTTGGAATCCTTCGGAGCCTTGGGAAAGGAATGGAGGATTCATGCTAGAGAAGCTTTCTCACAGTGGATTGGATTGGGGTTTGGATGGATATTGTGACATGTAATCCTACCAAATTGTGGTTCATGAAATTGTGTGGTATAATCAGTGACCAAGCATCATCTCTTCTTATGAACATTTAAACCAAGGGATTGGGAATTTGTTTGTTTTTAGAGAGCATTGGTGAGCCAAGGAATTGGGATCCAATCATATAAGATTGCCAAGCAAAATTCAATGAATGCATTGGTTGAGGAAGAGATTTACATGTTTTGATTCGGAGATTTCAATATCTCCTAAACCCAATGAATTCCCCATTTCTGATTTCCACTTTCTCTTTACATTCTGCAATTCAATTCTTGCAATCATCCCCATTCCCTTTTAATTTCAGCAATTTACATTCTGCTCTTTAATTCATGCAATTTAAGATTCAGCCATTTAATTTTCTTGTCATTTACTTTTCCCGCCAATTTTACATTCCGCAATTCTCATCTCAAATATTGATTCCGCTCAACTAGAACACACTTCTAATCCGAATTGCTCACTCAACCAATCCTTGTGGGATTCGACCTCACTCTATTGTGAGTTTTTACTTGACGATGATAACCGGTGCACTTGCCGGAAGGAATTTTGCCGATCGTGCAATTTCCTAAATCGTAGCATAACACGTTTATGCGCATCAAGTTTATGGCGCCGTTGCCAGGGATTGGTTTTCGATTGACAATTCTCAAATTGGAAGCTAACTAGATTGAGCAATTTTCTCTTGCTTTGTTAATTCTGTTCTAGATACTTGTTGAATTTTAATTTCTGCACTTGGTTACATGCTTTCTTTCTTTACGCCTTTAGATTCATGCAACTAACTCACTGACTCACTAACTGTTTGATTTAATTCCTCAATTGATCTAACCATACTCTTTCATTAACCAAGAGTATTTCACTTGTTTGTGTTTGAGCTGTGTTCTTGTATGACAGGTAGGAGAGGAGAGACATCAACTCCTCCGTATACCGAACCAGAGAGGACCCTTCATAGACTTAGAAGGGAAGCAAGAGGGAAGAGAGTAGTGGGAGAAGAGGAATCTGAAGGAGAATCTGAGGACAATTTTGAGGAAGCTTTAGATCTCAACATGGATAGAGAAGTTCACAACCATGAGAGAGCTGATGGAAACAATGCCATCCCTGAGAGGAGGGTTTTGAGTTCATACATAAACCCAACCTCAGGGAATTGTGGTAGTAGCATCCAGAAACCACCCATTCAGGCCAACAATTTTGAGCTCAAGCCACAGCTAATATCATTGGTGGAAAATCATTGTTCCTTTGGAGGAAGTGCTAATGAAGACCCAAACCAACATCTCACAAAATTCTTGAGAATTTGTGACACTGTGAAGTCCAATGGAGTCCAGGAAGATGCCTATAAACTGCTCTTGTTCCCATTTTCACTTAGGGACAAAGCAGCTAAGTGGCTGGAATCATTCCCAAGGGGGAGTCTAACAACATGGGATGAGGTGGAAAGCAAGTTTCTGGCACGTTTCTACCCTCCACAAAAGGTCAATAGGCTTCGATCTGAGGTCCAGACTTTTAGACAACAAGATGGTGAAACTCTCTACGAGGCATGGGAGAGATTCAAGGACTTGACAAGGAAATGCCCACCAAACATGTTCCATGATTGGGTGCAACTGCACATCTTCTATGATGGGCTCTCTTATGAATCAAGGAAGGCTGTAGACCATTCATCAGGAGGTTCATTGAACAGGAAAAAGACTGTGGAAGAAGCCATTGAAGTGATTGAGACAGTGGCTGAGAATGAGTACTACTATGCATCAGAAAGGCACAACACTAAGGGAGTCATGGAACTGAACCAGGTTGATACAATTCTAGCCCAAAACAAGGTGTTTGCCAAGCAACTAGCAGAACTTACCAGGCAATTAGAAACAAAGCAAGTGGCTGCAATCCACACACAAGATCAAGAGGAAGTAGGCATTGAAGGAAGTGATTGGGAAGAGGCCAATTATGTGGGAAACCAACAAAGGCAATCATATGATCCACATTCCAATACTTACAACCCAGGCTGGAGAAACCACCCAAACTTTGGGTGGGGAAACCAACAAACCCAACCACAAAACTACAAACCTTACAACCACAACCAACATAACAATTCCACATACCAAAACTCCAACCAAAGATCATACCAAGCCACACAAAACACTTACCCCCAATCATCATACCATGACCAAAGTAATCAACCTACCCAACCCAATCCGAACCAACAATTTCAAGATCAATTAAACCGGATTGAAGGAATGATGGCAACCATGAGTCAAGACATAATTGAATTGAAAAGCTTCAGGGATGATGTGAGGACTACCTTAAGAAACCATGGTGAAAAACTCAAATGGATGGAATCTCTGGTAGGAGAGCTATCTCGACAGGCCCCAAAATCAACTGCAGTGTTCCCTAGTGACACAGAAAAGAATCCTAAAGGGGAACAAAAGAGAGTAAGATGGGAAGAATGCAAGGCCATCACCTTATTGAAGGAAGTCTCAGAAGAAGAAGGAATCAGGCCCTCAGAGCATGAACCGGAAATCTTGAAAGAAGGTGTGGAAGAAGTTAAGCAGGAAGGTGGAACTGAGCAAGCCAAGGAACTGCAAAAAGGCATGATGGAAATATACCAACCAAAAGCACCATTTCCTGAAAGGTTAGGAGGAGGTGAAAAAAAGAAAACCTATTCAAGGTTTCTAGAGACATTTAACTCTCTTCATGTCAATATTCCTTTTCTTGAGATTCTTCATCAAATGCCCACACACATCAAGTATTTAAAGGAATTGTTAAGCAAGAAAAGAGTTTTGAAGGGAGGACAAACTGTAACAATGAACAAAGAATGCAGTGCTCTCATCAAGAAGGACACCCTCTCTAAGAAAACGGACCCAGGAAGTTTTCATATCACTTGCATCATTGGGGAAACAAAAATTGACAGAGGATTCTGTGATCTAGGAGCTAGCATAAATGTGATGCCTCTAACTCTTATGAAGAGGCTACAATTGAATGAGGTGAGATCCACTGATGTAATCATACAACTGGCTGACAAAACTCAGAAGCAAGCTGAAGGGGTAGTTGAAAATGTGCTGGTGAAAGTGGGAGATTATTATTTCCCCACAGACTTTGTCATTGTGGACATGGAGGAAAGCTATTTACACCCTATCATTCTGGGCAGACCATTTCTAGCCACTACTAGAGCGCTCATAGATGTAGAACAAGGAGAGCTAATTCTGAGAATACATGATGAACAGCTCATTTTCAAAGTCTTCAAACCTGCATCTGAACCTGAACCAGAATTTGAAAAGCCTAAAGATGATAGTAGCCATCCGTGTTTGGAGGAAAGTAATCCAGCAGCTGAGACTCTAAAACCGTCATTAGAAGGCAAACAAAAGTTGCAAGAGTTAGAGCCACAAGAATCAGTGGAAACAGATCAGAAGGATCCTCCTGACATAAAGGTCAATGAAGAAATCCTCAAGAGAAAGGGAAGAGTGATAGGGAGATTGCCAAGAGGATGGAGAAACAAGAAAATTCCCACTGAAGGTTTTTCTCCGGGAGATAAAGTGATCTCAAGTCATTATCTGCCAATCCCACCTGGCCTCAAGACCATTCCTTCCCAGCTCCCTCAAGTGTTCACAATCAAGAAAGTTCTTTCTATGGAACATTTAGAGGTCATGAATGAATCAAGAGGGGACGTTTTCATAGTGAGAGGAGAGGACGTCAAGCACTACAATCCACCCTAACAAGGGACAACCGTCAAGCTAGTGACGTTAAAGAAGCGCTTCATGGGAGGCAACCCATGTTTTTAGTATCCTTAATCTTTAGTGCTTTGCTTTACATCTAATAAAGTATGGTTTCTTACGCATGAACTTGAATCCTCAGGACAACTATTGATTAAGTGCACCAAACCGTGCATGTAAATTACAATTGGTCTCTAAGTTTGGTGTGCCTGATGGCACTCCCAAATCTTACTCAAATTGAATTCCATCTTTCATTCAAGGTGCACAACCAAACATTAAGTTTGGTGTTCTTTTTGAACACGGTTTATGAAAAGCAAGAAATACCTCTGGATTTCAAAATTCATGACAAGTATACCATTCATATGTTTTAGTGCTTTAGTTTCAATTACTTAGGGTAGTCACTTTGTTTAGAATCAAAGAGCCAAGGTGACTATGATTTATTAGAAATATGCACACTCATTAAGGGCAACCAACATGGATTTCATGTCATCAGGAGACTTAATCAAAAACTAAGTTTGGTGTCCAAATAATAAGTGTGCATGCATGTAGAAGTCACGGCTATAAGTTCATAAAGACAAGCATTGATTTACATGTGCAAATACTATTCATAATTCACATGGACCGAAAAATGATAGCAAATTTGTTTGTTTGTGCAGGTACAAAAGAAAAGACAAAAATGGAGGAAAAAGACAAAAGGGAGGGACGTGCTTGGTCAAAAAGAAAACTCATAAATCTTTGAAACTAACACATGGGAAAAGGAAGTTCTGCAAGAAAAGAAAGCTACATGTACAACCTAATGCATCCAGAATACTTCCAAGAAAATGAAAAGCCAATCGTCCCTATCTACAATTCATATATTTACCATCAAGCCACCCTTCACAAACCACCCTAGCCGTTCATTTTTCACTCATGGGGCACTATAAAGAACCACTTGGGGAACGAGTCCCACACCATCAAGCCTCCTTCATACACTTTTTCCTTCATCATAGCATAACCATCTCTTGCCGAAAACAATCTCACCACACCTCCAACAACACTTCTTGCTTCACCTTGTCAACTTTAGTTGTCACTTACCAAAATGGCAGCTTCATCTAGCCACAAAAGAAGAAAAGACAAGCAGCCAATGGAGGAAAACAGGGGATTCGATGCATGGAGATACAGATCAGTATTCCATGAGATTCAAGCTGAATGGATGAGACCTAAAACGGTACTAGCTGAGGTCCCCTTTGAACTTGAAAAGGATGAGTTCCCAGGTGTTTGGGAAAAGATCAAAAAGAGGAAGTGGGAGCTCCTAACTAAGCCAATCACTAGAATCAACATCAACTTGGTGAAGGAGTTTTATGCAAATGCAGTAAGGGAGGATCAAACCAAGAACCCCACATACAAAAGCTATGTGAGAGGGGTGGAAGTTGACTTCAGTCCTAAAGCAATCATGAAAACTCTTGGCCTGAAGAACATACATTTCAGCCAAGCAAGTTATGAAGAAAGGATGAGAGGAGAACCTGACTATACAACTATTGCTGAAGACCTTTGTGCCATCAGAGCTGAATGGGTGAGAAAAACAAGAGGGGCTCCAAGAGTCTTGAGAAGGGGAGACCTAACACCTGAAGCTAAAGGGTGGTATGCAATAGTTAGGAGATCCATCCTACCCACTGCAAACTCTTCAGAAATAGTCCCTAAAAGAGCCATCTTGCTACATTGCATTATGGTTGGAGGAGAGATCAAAGTTCATAAACTCATTGCTGAGCAGATACAAGAGTTTAGTGAGAAAAGTGACCCTGAATCCTGGCTTCATTTCCCTAGCACCATCATTAGACTATGCATCGATGCCCAAGTACCACTTGAGGATGAAAGACCTAATTGGCTATATCCTGGGCTGGCCATAACTGCACACAGAATGACTCTTGGCCCAACTCCTCCAAGACATACAAGAAGAAGAAATGAAGGAGGGCAACAAGTGGAAGCCGAGCAAGAAGCAGCACAAGAAAGACAGGAAGGAGAAGACAGAGAAGAAGAGCAAGAAGAGCAAGCAACTCCTGAAAGAAGACAACGAATTCCCAGAGACCCCATGGATATGAGCAGAATGCAGGAAATCATGGAAGGAATGTCTCAACAATACATGAGGTCTCGGGAAAGACAAGAAGACTTTCATCTAAAAATGATGGATATGCAAAGGAACTTTGAATCAAGATTCTTTGATCTGCAAAGGGAACAAAATCTACACTTACAGGAATCCTTCAGCCACATATGCCAACACCAAGATGCCAATGTCTTGGCAATCAAGGAAGCCACCACTTTACAGAATGCAAGATACTCAGTCCAAGCTGATTACAACATCAGTTCGCAAATCAAGCTTAACTACATAGGGGAACATCTACACAAGATGGACCCAGCATTCCCAGCTTATGATGAGTATTTCAAAGGGAGGAAAGAAGGAGAAATAAACAAGGCAATGATCCTTGAAAAAGGAGTGGAAGAAACGATGAAAAAGGCTGGATTCTGGAAAAAGCTCATAAGAAAAGACAAAGGAAGCACAAGTGGTCAAAAAGAGGCAGGAAGCAAGAAGAAGCAGGATCCCAAGAATTAAGAAGAACCAAGCAATAAATAAGAGGTGGTCTCGTTCCTTAATAATCAAATGATAATTGGTGAATTGTCTATTATGAACGTGTTTTCATCATAAGTCATTTAAGTGTTAGGAGGAGTCTTTTTTTTTTTATGAGTCGTTTTTTTTTAGTATGTGTGTTTGTTAAGTGCTTTGAATAAAGTTAATGCCTAGATGTTTGGATATAACTTCACCTTCTTAAACAAATGCTTGCCATGCTTGTTCTGTTTCCAAAAATAAAAGAAAAGTTTGAACAAAAGTAACTTGGCTAAATTAGTAACAAATTAAGTAGAATTAAGTGGTGGTATGCATGCTTGATTGTTTAGTCAGATCACTGGAATTAGAGTGTAGAATTATCATTCTTTATGTAGAAATTGAAAATTGTCTATGGATCTTGATGAATAAATGTCTTTGGCCATAAAAAAGAAAGAAAAAGAAGAAGAAAAAGCCACTGAAAAAGGGCAACCAAAAAGCAAAAAAAAAAAAAAATTGAGAAAATAAGCTAGGCACCAATGGTTTGAACTTCTGAGACAAATGCCTGTGGTGTTTATGTATTAAGGATATGCTTGGATGAATAGGTTCTGAGGAGTGTTTCAACACTTGGTAACTTGGGTTAACTAACCCGGGATTATCAACCAAAAGTCCATTATCAAGAGCAACCTAAATACAAAACATTTAGTCACACAAAGAGGTGCTGGGCACCAATGTCTCAAGAAGAAATGTGAACTAAAATGCCTAAAGTGGATATGTGTAGTGCACTGATAAGAAAAAGAAAATGCCAAAGGCTTGTGCAACACATGACACTAAGCAAACAAGGAGCAAAAGAAGCTCTAAGAAAAAGAAAAGAAAAACAAAAGAAAGGTACCAAAGACATAAGAATAACAAGAGGCCATAGCAGTTTTTGATGGATGCAATGAAAAAGTGATAATCCTACCTGATAAGTATGAAAAAGTGATGCTGCAACTTTCTGCATAAAACCCTTCTGATGAACTTCAAATGCTTTCTAATATAGCCAATGTAATTGCTTTCTGTTTCATACTTTCTTCTCAAATAACTCAGGACTTGCTTAGGGACAAGCAAGTATTAAGTTTGGTGTTGTGATGCCAAGGCATCATGGACTAGTTTCACTAGCAATTTTCTGTTAGTTTTAGTTGTTTTATGCATTTTCTTGAGCTTAAAGTAACCAAAAATGGTTAAATGAAGAACAAAGCAATAAATCATTCAACATGTAGATTTTTATGCAAATTCCATGAGTTTTTAGTTATATTATTTGAATGCTATGAATGGAAGATTTCTCATGAAACTTTGCAAGACTTTGATGCAATTGTTTGGATGATTTCAGGGAAGAAGAGGCTAAGCAAGGAAGCAAGAAAATCAATAAAGGAAGCTTGAATATCACATGTGGAGTTTAAGTTCCAGTTTAAGCTTAAACTGGAGCTTAAACGCCAAAATCATGAAGAATAAGAAATGCTGGGATTGAAGTTTAACCTCCAGTTTGACCTCAAACTGGAGGTTAAACGCCAGAATGATAGGCCTCACTTAAGGAGCATTCCACGTTTAACCTCCAGTTTGAGTCAAACTGGAGGTTAAACGCCAGAATGAGTATGACACCAGGGAGGAGTTCCACGTTTAACCTCCAGTTTGACCTCAAACTGGAGGTTAAACGCCAGAACCAGGAAGAGTACCAGGGGCCATTCCACGTTTAAGCTCCAGTTTGACTCAAACTGGAGCTTAAACGTGTTCGACGTTTTCTTTTACTCCAGGGTTGCTCTCTCCACCTCCACGTTTAACCTCCAGTTTGACCCCAAACTGGAGGTTAAACGTGTTCGACACCTCCAGGGCCACCATTCCAAGCTTCCACGTTTAACCTCCAGTTTGACCTCAAACTGGAGGTTAAACGTGTTCGACCTCCAGTAAGCCTCCACCCTTTTCCACGTTTAACCTCCAGTTTGACCTCAAACTGGAGGTTAAACGTGTTCGACCTCCAGGATGCCTCATTCCTTTTCCACGTTTAACCTCCAGTTTAACCTTAAACTGGAGGTTAAACGTGTTCGACTACATTACTCTCCAGGGCTACCATTCTTCCATTTCCACGTTTAAGCTTCAGTTTAACCTTAAACTGAAGCTTAAACGTGCTTCTACAAAAGGCCTCACTGGAAGTGTCTGGCGTTTAAGCTGCAGTTTAAGCTTAAACTGCAACTTAAACGCCACTCTTGGAAAAGGTTTCTGGGCCAAAAATATTGTGGTTTAAGTTAGTCTTTGAGCACAAATATTAACTTAAACTCACTTTGGTATGAAACCCAATTGAATATCATGGTTTATGGGATTGGGCCTGAAGGATTGATGAGTTTGAAATCTCAATTTATTGAGTCATGTGTCATTATTTGATTATCACTAAATTGGCTCAATGAAATGTACAGAATTTGGATCAACAACCTCATCAACATTATGGATCATAAACCCAAGGCAAAAGGAAAGCAAGGAGAGGCCTCAAAGCCCAAGAAGCACAACTGAAGCTCAATATAGAAAGTGTATAAATAGGATAGAATTGAAGTTAGAAAGGACTTTGGACTTTCACTTTTAGCCAGTTTTCCTTTTCTTTGTAATTGAATTCAGAGCTATGATTCACTAAACCCCCTTTCATTGGGTTAGGGAGCTCTATTGTAATTCAATGAATCAATAATAGTTTATCTTCTTCTTCAATCTTTTCTCTTGAATTTTGTTAGAAAGCTTCTCGATCTAATTCCATTGAGTAGTTGTCTTGGGAAAGAAGCTACTCATACTTGGAATCCTTCGGAGCCTTGGGAAAGGAATGGAGGATTCATGCTAGAGAAGCTTTCTCACAGTGGATTGGATTGGGGTTTGGATGGATATTGTGACATGTAATCCTACCAAATTGTGGTTCATGAAATTGTGTGGTATAATCAGTGACCAAGCATCATCTCTTCTTATGAACATTTAAACCAAGGGATTGGGAATTTGTTTGTTTTTAGAGAGCATTGGTGAGCCAAGGAATTGGGATCCAATCATATAAGATTGCCAAGCAAAATTCAATGAATGCATTGGTTGAGGAAGAGATTTACATGTTTTGATTCGGAGATTTCAATATCTCCTAAACCCAATGAATTCCCCATTTCTGATTTCCACTTTCTCTTTACATTCTGCAATTCAATTCTTGCAATCATCCCCATTCCCTTTTAATTTCAGCAATTTACATTCTGCTCTTTAATTCATGCAATTTAAGATTCAGCCATTTAATTTTCTTGTCATTTACTTTTCCCGCCAATTTTACATTCCGCAATTCTCATCTCAAATATTGATTCCGCTCAACTAGAACACACTTCTAATCCGAATTGCTCACTCAACCAATCCTTGTGGGATTCGACCTCACTCTATTGTGAGTTTTTACTTGACGATGATAACCGGTGCACTTGCCGGAAGGAATTTTGCCGATCGTGCAATTTCCTAAATCGTAGCATAACACGTTTATGCGCATCACCCTACTACTCATTCTTCACTTTTTCACATACTCATGCATTCTTTTCTTGATCACAACCCATATGCATTGATTATTATTGAGCTTCACTTTGGGGTATTTTGTCCCCTTTTTTATTTCTTTCTTTTTCTCTTTTTTTCTTTCTTTTCATATGTATGTTTTTTCTTTTTCTTTTTCTCATTTTTTTCTTTTTGTAATAACTTATATACAAAAGCATCAATGCATATAGTTTTACATTTAATTAACACATGAGCATGTACCCAATTCCCAATATTTTCAACAAAAATACAACACAACCCTTTTCCCAACCAATGTCCCAAGTTTCCCCACACTTGAATGATACACACTCACTAGCCTAAGCTAATCAAGGATCCAAATGAAGGACATTCATTGTTTTTCGTTTTAAGGCTTGTAATGTGCTAAATTGAGAACCAAGGGGCTTAAATTAGGCTCAAAATTGGCTAACAATGGTTGATGAAGGGTAGACTATTTGGGTAAGTGAGCTACATGAACAATGGCCTCAATCATATATGTGCATGTATACAAGGAATAATGGACATAAAGAATCAAACAAATAAAGGATCACAATCATAGAAAGAGAATAATGCACACAAGAAGGAAAATAAGTGATTATAAGATGTAACAACAGCATTAGGCTCAAAACTCACAAGCTTGTGTTCTTAGCTCAAAACATGTTCCACAAGATATAATTCAAGCAAGTCAATGAAAAATTTTGAAAAATTTTCACTCAAATCAATTAGGAAGGGGGTGTCGTCCTATAAGTAATTTTCTTTGAAAATCTCAATATTTTGACAAAGCTTATTACCTATATGTAATGTTGTGATTGAGAGAGGTAAAAATCCTTGGTTTAATCCCTTTTTTCAATCAAACCAAATCTCATATGCAAAAGGGTAAACTAGGCTCAGTAGTCCAGATTTTTTTTTCAATCACAACTAATAGACTAAAATAGATAAAATAACTACGCATATATGCTATCAACTAAGAATGAAACTCAAACTACAAATATATATACAAACCAAAGAGGCTAAGTGCAACAAACTAAAAGTATCCAAAATACCAATACAATAATCCAAAGTAAGTGCAAGTGCTAAAATAAAGCCAAATAAAGCAACTAAACTAAAGTCTGAAATGATCACCGAAAGTATAAACTCCGCCGACGACGTTGACCTCCCCACTCTTAGAATGAAGCATCATCCTCGATGCTACTCCTGAGTCTGGGAGTAAGGGTCAACATCCGCATCTGGCTGCTGAGCCTACTCTTCCTCTTGCTCATCCTCCTCTGCGGAAGAAGGGTCGGATTCAGGGGGCAACTCGGTGCCCAGTGATACTAGCATCTGAGTCACACGATCATAGCGTCACTTGTGGTGACGCTCATTGCACTCCATGAATCTCAAAAGATGCTGGACAAATAGGTAAGTCGGCTGGTGTGCTGGCAGTGATGGTGCTGAAGATCCGGCTGCAGCTGATGAAGATGAAGGGCCAGATGCCGTTACTGCAGAGGATCGAGCTCGAGATCTACGCGAGACTAGTGGATTGTCATTCACCCAAGTCCCCCCATGGAATAAGTCTCTCCTTTCCGTGGATTGGGCATGATGACTCATCATCTGCTCTCCATGGAACACCAGCCCACTGAGCCATCTCAGTGACCAAGGTAGGGAATGGGAGTGTGCCTCGGCCATGCGCTCGCCACATATAATTCCTAATCAGTCAGGGAAAGTACAACTCTTTCCCCTCCAAAACACATCCAATCAAAACAAGCATGTCTACCGGAATTTCAGTAAAATGCGTGGTCGGCATGATATAGTGGGCAAGGATCTACTGCCACGTTCTAGCCTCCCGCGTCAAGTAGTCAAACAACATCCACTTGGGTTTTTTTTATTGGCATCCATCACCCAAGGGACGTCCGGCTGGGCAATAAGACTCCTCAAGGCATCATAATCATATGTCAAGCAGTTCATCTCCTCCTCAGCCAGTTGAAACGCATCTTTCTCACTAACTTTGGGTCGACAGCGAGTGCCTACTCAATGTCAAACTTTGTCACCAAGATCTGTCCTCCTCTCAGGTGAACCAATTCAAGGGTCGGTCGAAAGAAGTTACAGTAAAATTCCCGAACCCATGACTCGCTCGCCCTACCCAGATCCCTATCCACAAAAGATAATCCCACCCCGTCAATAAGAGTCTCAATAGAATGCCTCAAATTGGCTGGGATGGCCAGCTTCTTCTCGATATTGAGATGCCTCTTATGGAAGAGTGATAGGCAGAGTTCACAGTACAGATTAGGAAACCTGTCTGCGTCGGTAGGGGGCAGTAACTGATCTGCTTTCTCCTTCTTTGAAAGAGGGTTCTTGGCATAATCTGAGAAGGGAGAGGTAGCGAAAGATTGAGATTTCTTCCTTTTTCGAGAGGTAACCTTTGCTTTCCCTCTGTCAGTCATCCTGGAGAAAATAGAAGTCAAAGGATATAAACAATTAAGCAAAGTAGAGGATTGTAAAGCAAGAAATGAAGCATAGACAAAAAATAGACAACTAGAGGATTGATATATTCATGAAGTGAGTTAGAGAAGAAAATTCTTGGAATGCAAGAAAATAGAGATCAAACACCAAATAGGATACGAACCAAGAATTTAAGCAATGCTAACAATGTGCTTGTTTGTTAAGCCACCACAATTATCATGCCTCAAAAGAATGTGTAAGTGCTGAAGTTAAAACTAAAAAGTAAAGTCAAAGGGTTAATTAAGTAAAAAATTAGAGAAACGGTTAGAAATTAGTGGCATGACCATTATGGAGCTTATCCAAGAGAAATTCACAACACATAGGAAAACAAGCACACTCACATTTACGAAGATGATGCAAGCCATTGATGATGAAATATACATTTGCATGAAAGCATAGAATAGAAAAGCAAGTCATCAACAATGCTCATGGTCACTAAGTTTGTAAAAATTGGTGTTGAAATATTGAAAATGTACTGATGTATCCTAAGCCAAATTAGACAAAAAAAATGGTTACATAAGCAAGATTGCACCAACAATTACAACTTAAAAGAACCTCAGTTGGAATGCGCAAGATTAGGCCACCTGAAAGTTTATGAGAAGAGCTTCAACGGTCAATGAAGAACAAACTTGAAAACGACCATGAAGGAAAGTAGTTGGACCTATCTTGAGCGTTTCATGAGATAATAGAGGTTCAAGATGGAGTAGTTAATCAAGTTCCAATTGACACAGGAATTTGTCAACTAGCAACTTGACTTCGTAAAACATCAATACACATGTGAGGGAACCAGAATAAAATGGAAAGCTGGCTAAATTAACCTATGAATTGAACTTGGTGTAAGTCAGGTAAATCTCAAAGTCAAAAGTGCCAAGTTCAACTCTTAAGTTGCAAGTTAACAATCCAAAAAAATTTTTTTTTGGCAGCATTCCGGCAGTAAATTGGACGTTCCCAGATAACAAGTAGTAGCAAAAATATCACATATGAATCTAGGCAGCATCAAACTAGCAAGGCAGCAATTAATCGATTCATATGAATCCATCATGAACACAGCAGTATATGAGATACACAGAACAACAACATCATCACCATTCAGCAAACAGGTAACATTCAACCATTTCAGAGAACAAAAAACGGAGCACTTATCAGGCCTAGAATCTTCTAACCACATCCTAGCTACCTAACTGCATGCAAGCTATCTAACCTAATCAAATAGAATTTTAACAACTAAAATTTACTTGAAAATTTAACTAAAAGAAAACTAAAACAGAGCAGAAGCATGAAACAGGGAATGAACAGGGGAAAACCTGGAATGAGATGCAGAAACGAAAATGAAAGAGGAGTGGGTAGCGACTGGAATGAGAACTGAGGTGCCATTGGCTCAGTGGTGGCACGGTGGTTCAGTAGCGGCAGAAGGGTGGCACGCTTCATGGAATGAGGAAGCAGTGCAGAGTGGGCACCAAGTTATACCCTAGGTGTAGCGATGGTAGAGACAAGAGAAAAAGGGGAAAGAGGAAGAAGAAAGGACTATAGTGATGGTGGAAGGCTCGCCGGTGGTAATGGAGAAGGTAGCGGCACAAGTCTAGGCAGTAGGGTGAACAGCCGAGAAGGTTTGAGAGAAGGGCAAAAAGGGGAAAGGCAAAGAAGAAAGGAAGGGGGAAAGAAAGTGGGTGATCGGCGGTGGTTTGGTGTCGCTGGACTGGTGGCGGTTGTTGTGGTTGAAGGAACTTGAAGGTGGTATTGGAGGTTTGTGGGTTTGGAGGGAGAAGAAGAAATGAAATGTTGAAAGGGGAATGGACGCGTTTGGCTTAGGGCTTGCGCGTCTGAGGGGTGTTAATGATTTTGAATCCATGGGTACGCATCCCTGACGTGTGCGCGTGGTTGTGTAGTGGATGGAAATAGATGCGAACGCATAAAGCGTGCGTGCGCATGGGATGGTGAACTGGCAAGGGGCGCGTACGCGTCAAGGCGTGCGCACGTGTGGAGGTAGTTGTGCATCTCGTGCAGTGTACGCATGGTCCTCGCATAACTCTTGGGTTTCATGTATGGAGGCATGTTGGCGCATCGACACGTACGCGTCGGTTGCGCGTACGCGAGCCTGGCCCCCCTTTTTTTTGTTTTTTCAGAAACACTAAAATAGAGCTTAGAATCCTCCTAACATACTCTACAACTTAAAACCAACCAATATAAAAATGGACAACAAAAATTATAGTTTTTCAAAAAATAATTTCCACTACAAAACTAACCAAACTTGCACTACAAGCAAAGTATAATTCAAGACCAACGTGCAAGTCAAACAAACTAGCAACTAAAGAATTAAAATCAAAGATATTCAAAGAAGAGAAGCTACCTACAATGGTACCCATATCATTTATTAATTCTATCTAAATAGAACAGAAAGAGGTTACCATGGTGGGGTACCTCCCACCTTGCACTTTTAGTTTAAATCCTTAAGTTAGACCATTGATGGGGCCTTGCTATGTTGGATTATGCTTGAATTTATCCTTGAATTCCCACCAATGTTTGCATCTCCAATGTCCACCGGGATCCTAAACTAGGCGCATAAAGCCTTAAAGTAAGCTTAAGTAAATGACAAGGACCCAAGAGTTTTGATTGTTGGAATGAATTCCGGGGTCCCAAACCTTGTTCTTGCACCCATGTTCTTGTTGACTACCATAGTTAAATCTGGGTGACAAGACTCGTGAATTCTCAATTAAGCATCCAAGCATTCTCCTAGACCCTTGAAATTTGGTTCTACACCAACCATTACTATTCAACTTTGAGCATGCGACCATCATGAACTTAGAGTGATGTTTTCGACCACTACACAACTCTCTCCTACTCTTAGTTCCCCAAAGAACTCTAAGTTGGCCATCATTTTCAATCAAACCATATTCAAGTGAGAAAGTAAAGCTTAGGGATAAGATATTTACCCACTTGAATTAAAGAATGGATGGTGGTGGCTTGGGAAGATATATTTCCAACGGCTTTACAAGCTCCATTCCCTTGTGTTCTTCTTTGGTATCTTCCACTTCTTGACAACTCCTTTCAACTTCTCCTTGCTTGACAACTTCTTCCAAGTCCTCCTCATCATCAAACGAATCAAATTTGGGAGGTTGTTTGAAGTCCACTTCAATATCAACTTCACATCCATTGGAAGAATCTTTAACAAAGTTACCAATGTCACTTGGTGTAGAGTTGTCTTCGATGATCTCAATTTCGTGCCCCATGGGAGCGGATTTAATTATAGATAGGAATTTATTGATGATTGAATCTATCTCTTGATTAACCTCTTCAAGGTCCATAAATATGATATGCCTTGGAGGTTGTACACCCTCCTCAACATCAATTTCAAGCTTCTTGGAGAGAGGTTCTTGAGATTCCCATGGTGGTTTCGAATCTCCTAAGTCTTCAACCACTTCTTCCTCTTATTCAAAAATCATAGCTTTCTCCAATTGTTCTAATACAAAATCCCACTCTTTATTCTCCACCGGGGTTTCTAATCTCTCCTTCATGCTACACTCTTCTATTGATCCTTCACAATTGCCAATAGAATTGCCTTGAATGCATAAGTATTGGGAGATTGAGGTGTCCACTACCTTGGTCAAGGTAGCCACAAATTCTAGTATGTCCCTCTTCATCTCTTCTTGTCTCTGAAGGAATAAAGTGAGGGAATCATCAATTGGGGCTTGGGGTGGATAGGAGGTGATGACTTGCATCATCTACCCTTCTTTCTTGCATAAAGAGGACCATAAAAGAGCATAAATCTCATTTGATCATTGCAATTCATGCATTATTTGATGAATATTATGGTACATTACTTTGAGATGAGTTGTGTTGAATTTCAGGTTAAAAAGACATAAAAAATGGGAAGAAAGCAACAAAGAAGTTGGGCGTGTGAAACTGGCGTGCCACTTGGAGCAAACGTCACAAAAAATGCACTGGCGTGGCACGCCAGTACTGAAATTCATAAGGGAGTCTCAAGCATTCACATGGGCATGGCACGCTAGGGACTGGGCGTGGAACGCTAGTACAAAGTTCCAGAGAGCAACAATGGAGGACACTAAAGGGGCGTGGCACGCCAGGTGGGGCGTCGCACGCCTAACCCATCACCTACTATGGGCGTGCCACTTGAGCCAAGGGGCGTGGCATGCCAGCTCATCACTCCAGGAGGAACCATCACTATGGTGTGCCACTTGGTATCGAAGGCGTGGCACGCTAGCTCCAAAAAGTCACTTAGGCATGCCACTTGAGAAACCAGGTGTGGCACGCCAAGCTTGAGAAGTCCACAATTATATGGGCGTGCCACTTGAGCAGTATGGCATGGCACGCTGGTACTAAATCCCAGAGAAGGAGCTGAAGGCCAAAAAAGTCTGGGCATGCCACTTGAGGTTGAAGGCGTGGTACGCCAGGCTCTCAATCTCACTTAGGCATGCGATGAGAGGACTTTTGTATGGTTTAGAATTCACAAATGAATCTTCGTTGCAAGTATAGTTTCTAAACCAACATTAATCCTTTCATACAAAAATTTGTTTGCCACTAAAACAAACCCCTAAATTTATAAACCGAAGTATTGGAACCTCGGGTCATTCTTCCTAGGAATTGGAATAAAGTGTCTTGGTATTGGTTATAAGGTACATTTTGGGGGTTTTTGGGATAAGAGACATGAAATGTAAATGGCAATGAATTAAACTAATAGCTAAAAAGGCCTTGGCAAGGGTTGGTGGTCAAGGATCTCTATCTTAATCACTAACCACAACATGAGAATTGGCAAAGATCAACCCCATTGAGTCATCCTCTAACTAATAAAGGAAAGTCAAATGAGCTATGTCAATCCAAGTCCATAAGTCCTAGTTCTCCACCAAATCAATTAGTGAGATCTAGAGTTAATGGCTCCCAATCGTTAATCACTTGGACATTAGTAACTCAAGAGTTCCTAAGTTACCTTCCCAAGCAAAGAGCATAAAATTCTATACTAAAATCCAACTAAGCATTTCATCAAACACTTAGAAGGCATAAAAGGAAAGTAAAATGAACTAAGCAATTCAACAATAAAAGAACAAGAATCATAAATTGCATTGAAATGAAAATAGAAGAAACAAAAGTACATCAATATAAAAGTAGAGAATTACATGAATTAAATGCAAAACTTGAGAGAGGAGTAGAAGAGGAACAAGAATTGATAAAGGAAAAGTAAATCAAAGCATCAATTAAACCTATATCTAAGTAATTCTAAGCTAGATCTAACCTAATCCTAATTCTAGAGAGAAGAGAGAGCTTCTCTCTCTAGAAACTAACTTTCCCTCCTAAAATTAAACTAAACTAAACTAATTACTAAAAGTGTGTTGATTCCTCTCCATTCCTTGGGTTAAATAGCATCAGAAGTGAGTTGGATTTGGGCTTGGGAAGCCCAGAATTTGCCCGCAGCGGATTCACTTTAAGTGGGCCACGTGCGAACATCGGCGCGTATGTGTACAGTGCGCGTGCGCATCGTTTGACAATTTCAATCCACGCGTACGCGTCATGTGCACGTACGCGTTGCCATGCGACCTCATAATCCACGCGTGCGCGTCATTGATCTTATCCCAAATCCTTGCTTTTCCATAATTTCTCCACTTTGCATGCTTTCCTCTTCACTCCTTTGATCCATTCCTAGCCTTTTCAACCTGAAATTACCTAACAAACAAATCAAGGCATCTTGTGGAATCAAATGTGAATTGAATTTAGCTAATTAAGGACCTAGAAAGCATGTTTTCACATCTAAGCACAAATAAGGAGACAACCATGAAACCATGCTATTTCATTGAATAAATGTGGGTAAAAGGTCATAAATTCCCCTAAATTAAGCACAAGATAAACCCTACAAATGGGGTTTATCAACCTCCCTATACTTAAACCAAGCATGTCCTCATGCTTAAACCAAGAAAGAAGCAAGGAGTATCAACATTTATTCAATGGAACTAAACTAAATGCAACTATCAAAATGCAACTATTTACATGAATGCAATTGCTTGGTCAAAATAAATCAATTCCTAAGAAGCATATATGCACAAGGGCTAAGGACTACCAGGTCTAATCCACAATTGTGTTGAATTATTAAATATTTTTACAAACTTGCATGAAAAGAGATGATCATAGGTGAAAACATGTAATTGAGCAATCGAACCCTCACCGGATGTATTTGCACTCTATTCGCTCAAGTGTTTAGGGTTGATTCACTCAATTCTTCTCTATTTCATGCTTTGTAAGATTTATTTTTCTTCTAACAATCAACATTTATTCCATGCATGCATACAATTATCATGAGGTCTTTTCATTGGTTGTAATGGGGCTAGGGCAAGGTAGGATGCATATTTGGTCAAGTGAGCTTGAGATTTGAATCTTTGATTACCTTAAACTTCCCACCTAACCTATGAGATCCTATACAATTCAAAACTAGCCTAACTACCCATTCTTCACTTTTTCACATACTCATGCATTCTCTTTTGATTTCACAACTCATATGCATTGATTTTATTGAGCTTCGCTTTGCTTTGGGGCATTTTTGTCCCCTTTTTATTTCTTTTCTTTTTTTCTTTTTCTTTCTTTTTCCATATTTTTTTCTTTTCTTTTGTTTTCTCATTTTTTTCTTTATACAAGAACATCAATGCATAAGGCTTTACATTCATTACACATGAGCATGTACCCAATTCCCAATATTTCTAATAAAAAAACAAAATTACCCTTTTATTCCCCCAATGTCCCAAGGTTCCCACACTTGAATGATACACACACACTAGCCTAAGCTAATCAAAGATCCAAATAAGGACATTTATTGTTTTTCGCTTTAGGGCTTGTAATGTGCTAAATTAAGAATAAATGGGTTAATCTTAGGCTCAAAGTTGCTAACAAAGGAAGATAAAAGGTAAGATTATTTGGGTAAGTGAGCTAAATGAAATGATGGCTTCAATCATATAAATGCATGAATACACAAAATAATGGGCATAAAGAATCAAACAAATCAAGAATTACAATCATAGAAAGAGAATAATGCACACAAGAAGGAAAAATTAGTGGTTATAAGATATAACCACACCATTAGGCTCAAATCTCACTTGCTTGTGTTCTTAGCTCAAAACACGTTCCACAATATATATATTTCAAGCAAGTTCTATGAAGAGTTTTTACTCAAATCAATTGGTGCCCTATAGATAGAAATCTTGAAGAACCTCATTATTTTGACTAAGCTTATTGTGTATATATATGCGAAAATAAGAAAATGCAACCAAAAATCCTAAAAACCTAAAAAAAATGAAATGCAAAAGTGTTGAGATTAGAAACTTGTCACCCAAAATCGCCGACCGGTCGGACGACCTCCCCACACTTAAAAGTTTGCACCGTCCTCGGTGCACTCAAAGATGAGCAACGGGGTACGGCGACTCTCTGGATTGCTACCTTCAGCTGGTAGATCAACTAGTTGCTGCGCGTTCTTTCTTCCACTTCCAATTTTTCTTGCAGTGCATAATTCATGAAAAACAAAAATATAACACCATAAGATGAGAGAACACAAAAACAAGGAAGCATACATTGTTGGGAATGAGGTACTAATCACTAGAATTGAGTGAGTGAATTAGTGTGACATTAGAAAAATAGGGCTGTGAGTTCTAAATTAGGCGGTTTAGAACACACATTAGCATAAAAGTTATGTCACAAAAGAAGTATGTACTTTACTCATTCTAGTGTTCTTGAAATTCTTTAAGTAAACTTGTAAGGTAAAACAAGCATTAAAGAAGCATGAGAGCATTCAAGCTAAAAGTATATGGATGCATATAATCATGAAATACAATGCATTAAGGTAAATGCACACCATCCAATGTGAAGAGATTGCCTAATCAAAGAATAGGTTTCAAATCACATGGTGGCCAAATCATGCAATTCAAGAAGAGTTACAAGCTCGAAGGCAATTCTCATCACTTGGTATTCTTAAGAGGTAAGCATGAAAAACTCAAAACTAAGTAGCAAAATATAACCTTAACAATAGAATTCAACAAAGATTATAAACATAATGATGTTAAGATAACATCCCTTTTTAATACTCAGCAGCAGTTAATGGTAAACAAGAATAACAATCCAACACTTACAATGAAAAAGAGAACATGAAATGAAAACTAACTAAAATTAACTAATCAACTAACTAACTAAGTAATTAGTTAACTAAAATAAATGGTTATCAATGGTGTTTTGGGAGTGTTGGATGAGGGGTAGAAGAAGGGAAGAAGAAAGGAGAAGGAAAGAAATGGAAAGAGGAGAAGAAAAGAGATGTGTTGAAGGAAGGACATCTGCGCATACGCGCGCATGGCGCACACGCGCGGATGGTGGTGCAATGGACACGACGCGTATGCGCACATGGCACGTGCGCTCGGATGGCTTATTCCGAGAGTGGCGCGTACACGTCATGTGCGCGTACGTGCGAGTTGGTTTGTGCGAAAGGCACAATGCGCGCGCAACGTTCACATAACTCTCGGGTTTTTGGCTTGGTGATGGAATTTCTCATTCCACGCGTACGCGTACATGGCGCGTCCGCGTGGGTAGACGAAAATGCTTGATGCACGCGTACGCGCGCAGTGCGCGTGCGCGTCGTTGATCTTATCCCAAATCTATGCTTTTCCATGATTTCTCCACTTTGAATGCTTTCCTCTTCACTCCTTTGATCCATTCCTAGCCTTTTCAACCTAAAATCACCTAACAAACAAATCAAGGCATCTAGTGGAATCAAAGGTGAATTGAAGTTAGCTAATTAATGACCTAGAAAGCATGCTTTCACATATAAGCACAAATAAGGAGACAACCTTGAAATCATGCTATTTCATTGAATAAATGTGGGTAAAAGGTCATAAAATCCCCTAAATTAGGCATAAGATAAACCCTACAAATGGGGTTTATCAGCGTGCTACTTGAGCGACCAGGCGTGGCAAGCCAATGCACAAGAAGGCCAAAGCAAGTGTTGGACGTGCCACTTGGTATCGAAGGCATGGCACGCCAGTCTAAGAATCTCACTATGGCATGCCACTTGAGTGCTGAGAATGGCACGCCAGCTGCTAGAACCAAGGCAAGATCATGGGCATGGCACGCCAGCCTCTAGGCGTAGCACATCAGCCTCTAGGCGTGGCACGCTGGTACGAGTTTCCAGAAAGGATGAAGGAGGCCAAATACATGGGCGTGCCACTTGGTGTCGAGGGCGTGGCACGCCATTCACTATTCTTCACTTAGGCGTGCCACTTGAACCCCAGGCATGGCACGCTAGTGTCATTTAGGAAGCGAAAGCCATTGGGGCATGCCACTTGAGTTCGTGGCGTGGCACGCCAAACAAAAGAATCACTTGCTTACAAAGGGCGTGGCACGCCAGACCTTGGGCGTGCCACGCTAGTTCAACTTTCCAGAGAGCTTGTTCAAGCGTGCAGCAAAGGCGTGGCATGCTAGACCATGGGTGTGCCACGCTAGTTCAAGTCTCCAGAGGCAAGAAGAAGAGGAAAGAGGCTAGGGCGTGCCACTTGAGCTCGAAGGCGTGGCACACCAGGCTACATGGGTATTAAAAGACCCTGGGTGTTCCACTTAAGCTCTATGGCATGGAACGCCATGGATGTTATTGAAGAAGAGCGTGCCACTTGAGGGACTGGGCGTGGCACGCCATGCCAGAATTGGAGGAGCACGTGACACGCCACTAAAGCACCAGCCATACGCCAGCTGAGAAGTCACGCTTATTGAGTTTCTTTTCCCTCTAAATTGTAATTTTCCTTTTTCACTTTTGTAATTCTTTTATTTTGAGAGCTAGGAGTAGTATAAATACCCCCAAGAAGTACTGAAGAAGGGGTTAAGCAGTTAGAGAGACTAGTTTTAGATTCACTTTTATGCTTCATCATCTTCTTTACTTTTGAGTACTTTTCTTTGAGCTATGTGTAGCTGAATTCCCTCTCATTGAGAGAGGGAGCTCTGTTGTACTTGATGGATTGATGATAGTGAAATTCTTCTTCTCTTCATCTTCTCTTTAATTTCTAGAAGGAATTTCGTTTTTAATGGTTAGTGTTCAATTATCTTGGAAGAAGAGGCCAACACATCAATCATCCTAGGAATGCCATTCCTAGCTACTGCTGGAGCCATCATTGATGTGCAAAAATGGGAGCTAGTCTTGAGATTTCATGAAGAGAAGATGGTCTTCAACGTCTTTAAGGCAATGAGTTACCCCAAGGACTCCATAGGAGAATGCATGATGGTGGACACCATAGAACAGATAGTTCAAGGAGTTTTGGAAGAAGAACAATGTGAAGGAGCTATTGAGCTAGAACAACAAGCATCAAGTGGAGAACTACCACAAGGAACCATGAAGAATTCAATCATGCCAACCACCACAGACAACAAAGAAGCAGAGGCACCAAAACTAGAGTTGAAAACCTTACCACCCAGCTTGAAATATGAAAATTTGGGTGCCAACAACACTCAGCCAGTGATCATAAATTCAAGTCTGAGTAAGGAACAAGAAGAGGAGCTTATCCAAGTGCTGAGACAACACAAGGATGCTATAGGCTGGACACTTTCAGATTTAAAAGGGATCAGTCCTTCAATGTGCATGCACAAGATCCTACTTGAAGAAGATGCTAAACCTTCAAGGAAACAACAAAGGAGGCTGAATCCAACCATGAATTAAGTGGTTCAAAAAGAAGTGTTGAAGTTGTGGCAAGCAGGGGTGATCTACCCCATCTTAGACAGCCTATGGGTAAGCCCGGTGTAAGTGGTCCCAAAGAAAGGAGGGATCACTGTTGTGTCAAATGAGAAGAATGAACTGATACCCACAAGGACAGTGATCGGATGGCGTATGTGCATTCACTATCGGAAACTCAATGAAGCTACCCGGAAAGACCACTTTCCCCTGCCCTTCATGGACTAGATGCTTGAAAGACTCGCAGAGCACGAATACTACTGCTTCCTGGACGGTTACTCTGGCTACAACCAAATAGTTGTAGATTCCAAGGACTAGGAGAAAACCTCTTTTACTTGCCCCTATGGAGTCTTTGCTTATAGGAGAATGCCCTTTGGATTGTGTAATGCACCTGCAACATTCCAAAGGTGCATGCTCTCCATCTTTTCGGACATGGTTGAGAAGTTCATAGAAGTATTCATGGACGACTTTTCTGTGTTTGAAAACTCATATTCTGATTGCCTATGTCATCTTGCCCTGGTGCTAAAAAGGTGCCAAGAAACCAACCTGGTTTTGAACTGGGAGAAGTGCCATTTTATGGTAACTGAGGGGGTGGTTCTTGGTCACAAGATTTCAAAAAATGGCATAGAAGTAGACAAGGCAAAGGTGGAGGTAATTGAGAAATTACCTCCACCTTGCAATGTCAAGGCAATCAGAAGCTTTTTGGGACACGCTGGGTTCTATAGAAGGTTCATCAAGTAACCTACTTGTCTCAAATACTCCCTTTGTTTTCGATAGAGAGTGCATGGTAGCCTTTGATGAGCTTAAGAAGAGACTCTCCTCTGCACCTATTATAGCACCACCTAGCTGGGATCTTCCCTTTGAATTAATGTGTGACACATCTGATTTTGCTGTTGGTGCTGTTCTCGGACAGAGGAAAGACAAACTAGTACATGTTATTTACTATGCTAGCAAGGTCCTTAATGAGAATCATAGGAACTACACAACAACAGAGAACGAACTTTTAGCCATAGTTTTTGCTTTTGATAAGTTTAGATCATATCTTATTGGCTCTAAAGTAATTGTACTCACTGATCATGCAGCACTCAAATACTTGCTTACCAAACAAGAATCTAAGCCCAGATTAATAAGATGGATTCTACTACTACAAAAATTTGACATTGAGATTAAAAATAGGAGCGGAGCAGAGAACAAGGTAGCTGACCACCTCTCAAGGATTCCACAAGAAGAAGAAGAGACGCAGCAAGTTGCAGTAAATGAAATCTTCCCTAATGAGCAGTTGATGATGATCCGAGTAGCCCCTTGGTTTGCAGACATAGGTAACTTCAAGGCTATTGGGGAACTACCAACCAACATCAACAAACACATAAGGAGAAAGCTAATCAAGGATGCCAAACACTACATCTGGGATGACCACTATTTGTTCAAGAAGTGTGCTAATGGAATCTTGAGAAGGTTTGTCTCTCATGAAGAAGGTCAGGAAGTGCTGTGGTAGTGCCATGGATCCGCATATGGAGGCCACTTCATTGGACAAAGAACAGCAGCAAAAGTGCTTCAATCCGGATTTTACTGGCCAACAATATTCAAGGATGATAAAGAATTGGTGTCAAGATGTGGTGAGTGCCAAAGAGCTAATAATCTAACCAAAAGAAATGAGATGCCACAGTAATTCATATTAGAGCTTAAACTATTTGATGTATGGGGAATTGACTTTATGGGACCCTTCCCTACCTCCTACTTAAATAGTTACATATTGATGGCTGTTGATTATGTCTCAAGATGCGTAGAAGCCAAAGCCATTGCGACAAATGACAACAAGGTTGTGATAAGCTTTCTGAGAAGGAACATCTTCAACAGATTTAGAGTTCCTAGAGCCCTCATTAGTGATGGAGGGACACACTTCTGCAACAAACAACTTGAGACACTCCTTCTCAGGTATGGAATCAAGCACAGGGTGGCAACGCCATACCATCCATAGACCAACGAGCATGCTGAGATTTCAAACAGAGAACTAAAAAGAATTCTTGAAAAAACTGTTGGAAGCTCAGAAAAGGATTGGTCTAAGAAGCTGGATGATGCATTATGGGCCTACAGGACAGCCTACAAAACACCCATTGGGATGTCCCCATACCAACTAGTATATGGCAAGGCTTGTCATTTACCAGTTGAGCTTGGGCATAGAGCGTTTTGGGCTCTAAAAATGCTAAACTATGATGAGCAAGCTGCTGGAGAAAGAGGATTAATGCAACTCAATGAGCTGGAGGAATTTAGAAATCAAGCATATGAGAATGCAAAAATCTATAAAGAAAACACAAAATGGTGGCATGATCAAAAGATAGCAACAAGGGAGTTCACTAAAGGACAAAAATTGCTGCTGTACAACTCCAGACTCAAGTTCTTCCCTGGGAAACTTAAGTCTCGATGGTCAGGACCCTTCACGATACTCAAGGTGTTTTCCTATGTTCATGTAGAGCTCATGGAGGACAAGATTCAGAGAACTTTCACTGTTAATGGCCATAGACTCAAACATTACTTGGAAGGTTCCTTAGAGGAGCAGAGAGTGAGCTATAAGCTCAACTAAAGATGGAGAAGTGTCAAGCTAGTGACAATAAAGAAGCGCTAGTTGGGAGGCACCCCAACACTTTATCCTTTTGATTTATTATTTTTCTTAGAAGTAGTTTAAAAATTCATTGCTTTAGATAGTTTAAGTTTCAGTTTCACACTTGTGTTGCATTACCATTAACAATTAGATTACAAGTGGTAGGTTAGGAAGTTAAATATTAGTTTTGGTAGTTAGGACACCCTGGCATTCTCTTGTCTCTTTTATTTTGGAATTGCAACTTGATGAATGCATGTACTAATGATGAGTAAGTGGACTGAGAACTAGCTAAAAGGCTAAGTTTGGTGTGGCCACTCACCCACTTAATCTAGGCTTACAACCATTTTGATAACTTGATTTTGAAGAGTAAGCCCAGAGATTAAGTTTGGTGTGGCCACCACCATACAAGGATCACCTAGCAAGCCCAATTTTACTCAATCTGAAAGCACCTAATATTTTGGCAAGAGCATAAACGTGGTTTAATATGTTCAGAAGAGGTTAGAAACAAAAGAAAATGAAGAGATTGGAGTTATTTCATCCTTATGAACACATTAAATACACAATAATGAAACCAATTTATTAAGATGCAATAGGATTAAGTTTGGTGTCCCAAGGGACACCCATCAGTTGCAATCCCACTTACCCATGATAAAAAGGAATCTGAAGGATTCTTTGGTCATTACTAACGGATTTCAGTTTCATTTTCAGGAGAAAAGATGGGACCCACATGGTGAATCACTCATGAAGCAAAGAAGTCAAAGTGTACTTACACTTTGGAACTCAACACATGTAGGAGGCACAGTGAGAAAAGGGTTGGCGCCTCTTTCCACGCTAGGCGCCACTCCTCAAGTGGGAAAACATTGAATCCTTTTTATTTCCTACCATTCAAATCACACTCTTCACCGCCTATAAAAGCCTCACCTTCCCAACTCTTCTCCCACTTCAAACCCCTAATCACACACGAAAAAGAATCCAAACACTTTTCTTCTTCTTTTCTCTTTTCGCCTTCCTCTACTTCTCTTCTCCCACTTCTTTTTCCTTTTCTTGATTGGGATAATCATGTCCTAAGTTTGGTGTTGGAGCAAAACCTTGTTTTACTTGCCTCTCTTACAACCTTCCCCAAATTTTTTATTCCACAACCTCAAACACACTTGATAAACCCATATTTTATGATGTATTTTGTGCTTAATTTGAGTGATTTATTCAATCCTTCACCCACTTATTCATATTAATTGCATGGTTTTACTTTCCCTTCCTTATTATGTGATGTATGTGAAAAACATGTTTCCTATGCTTTAAAATTAATTATTTTAATTACCTTTATTTTCATTCGATGCCATGATTAGTGTGTTGAGTAGTTTCAGATCTTCTAAGGCAGGAATGACTTCAAGAATGAAAAAGGAAACATACAAAAATGGAAGGAAAGCACAAAACGGAGTTTCTAACAAAACTGGCATCCACGCGATCGCATGGACGACGCGACCGCATGCCAAGCGCGAATCAACAGCGACGCTGACGCATGACTGACGCGACCGCGCGCTTTAAGAAAAACACATATGACACGGCCGCATGACTGACGCGACCGCGTGACAAGAAAAGCTGCGAATGACGTGACCCACGCGGAGGCGTGACAGAGGCCACGCACCAGAAATTGCAGAAAATGCTCCCAGCGATTTCTCAAGCCCTTTTTTGCCCAAATCCAACTTCAGAAGGCATAGACCAGAGGTTATAAAGTGTGGGAATGCATCCATTCAAGAAGAGCTCGCTAATTTAGTTACCTCTCATGATTTAGGTTAGTCTTGAGAGAAGTTCTCTCCTCTCTCTCTTAGGATTTAGGACTTCTCTTAGTTTTAGGAGTGACTCTCAATCCCAGGTTTAATGTTCCTTTATTTTAAGCTTCCCTTTAACTTTTATTCATTCCATTACTTTAGTTGATTATTTACTTTGCCATTTAATTTATGAATTCTTCTATGTTCGAGATTATTTGAATTAATGTTATTTGAGGTATTTCAGTTTAATATTGCTTTCTTTTATTTATGCTATTATTGCTTTTACTCTGAAGACATCTTTATTCAAATAGATTTACTTTTCCCCTTTTTGTCTTGGTTAAGAAATCAGTAACTCAGGAGTTTTCTCAGCTTAATATAATTGATAACTGTTATCTTTGCTAATTGAAGTGAACTTCAATAATCCCAATCTTTTCTTAGGAAATAAATAGGATTCGAAGATCAAACTAATTAGTCCCTTGACTTTCCTTTGCTTTAGTAAAGGTCAACTAAGTGGAATTAAGATACAATCTTCTTTATTATTGAGAAGGGTAACTAATCTGGACTTCCAATTTCTCATCCCTTGCCGAAAGTTTGCTTTACAATATTTATTTATTTTTAATTGCCATTTAAATTATTTGTCATATCTGTTCCTCATTCTTGAAACCCCAAATTTGCAATCTCCATAACCAATAATAAGAACATACTTCCCTGCAGTTCCTTGAGAAGATGACCCGAGGTTTGAATACTTTGGTTAACAATTTATTTAGGGGTTTGTTACTTGTGACAACCAAAACGTTTGTACGAAGGGATTTCTGTCGGTTTAGAGACTATATCTACAACGCGACTGTTTTAATGAAATTCTTTACTGGCAAAAATCCCAACGTCAAAATGGCGCCGTTGCCGGGAGACTACTAACGTGTGCCTTATTATTAGTTATTGTAAATATTTTTCTTTTACTTGTTTATTTATTTCTGTTTTTCCTTTTTAATTTTATTTGCTACTATGAACTCTCACCCCTCTCGCTTTGAGTTTTGTTCTAACTTTGTTGAAGGAAATAGAAGTTACAGCAGGAATATGCATCAAGGTCAAACCAATCAAGGATGGATGGAACCAAGAGGATCTAATCAACCCTTTAGGAAACAACACCCTCCAAGATATCATGGACAACGACCATTCTACAATGCATACCCAGCTGATAGATATGGTGGACATCCTTGTAACTACCAACAAGCCCCACCCCGTGTCTACAGACCATCCTCTCAACATAACCTCGAACCACCACACTCACAAGCTTCTCTTCACCATTCGCCACCACATGATCCCTATTTACCCCAGTTTCAATCCAATCACTCCCAAGCACCACCACTTGCTCATGTTTCATGTCCAAATCCATCACCCCGAGAATCAGAGGTTCGCCTCAAGGAAGCAGTAAATAAGCTTCAAACAACCATTCGACAACTGGAGCAAGCAGTAATTCAATTAGCTTCTAGACATTCAAACATTCAAGGACCAACCACAGCCCCATGTGGACAATCTAACGAAGAGCGTAGCATGAAGGAACTACTAGAAACTCCAGTGGACAGGACAGAGAATGAATTCGTACTAGAACAAGTAGAAGGAGCTCGCCAATTTAGTTACTTCTCATGATTTAGGTTAGTCTTGAGAGAGGTTCTCTCCTCTCTCTCTTAGGATTTAGGACTTCTCTTAGTTTTAGGAGTGACTCTCAATCCCAGGTTTAATGTTCCTTTATTTTAAGCTCCCCTTTCACTTTTATTCATTCCATTACTTTAGTTGATTATTTACTTTGCCATTTAATTTATGAATTCTTCTATGTTCCAGATTATTTGAATTAATGTTATTTGAGGTATTTCAGTTTAATATTGCTTTCTTTTATTTATGCTATTATTGCTTTTACTCTGAAGACATCTTTATTCCAATAGATTTACTTTTCCCCTTTTGGTCTTGGTTAAGAAATCAGTAACTCAGGAGTTATCTCAGCTTAATATAATTGATAACTGTTATCTTTGCTAAATGAACTGAACTTCAATAATCCCAATCTTTTCTTAGGAAATAAATAGGATTCGAAGATCAAACTAATTAGTCCCTTGACTTTCCTTTGCTTTAGTAAAGGTCAACTAAGTGGAATTAAGATACAATCTTCTTTATTATTGAGAAGGGTAACTAATCTGGACTTCCAATTTCTCATCCCTTGCCGAAAGTTTGCTTTACAATATTTATTTATTTTTAATTGCCATTTAAATTATTTGTCATATCTGTTCCTCATTCTTGAAACCCCAAATTTGCAATCTCCATAACCAATAATAAGAACATACTTCCCTGCAGTTCCTTGAGAAGATGACCCGAGGTTTGAATACTTTGGTTAACAATTTATTTAGGGGTTTGTTACTTGTGACAACCAAAACGTTTGTACGAAGGGATTTCTGTCGGTTTAGAGACTATATCTACAACGCGACTGTTTTAATGAAATTCTTTACTGGCAAAAATCCCAACGTCAAAATGGCGCCGTTGCCGGGAGACTACTAACGTGTGCCTTATTATTAGTTATTGTAAATATTTTTCTTTTACTTGTTTATTTATTTCTGTTTTTCCTTTTTAATTTTATTTGCTACTATGAACTCTCACCCCTCTCGCTTTGAGTTTTGTTCTAACTTTGTTGAAGGAAATAGAAGTTACAGCAGGAATATGCATCAAGGTCAAACCAATCAAGGATGGATGGAACCAAGAGGATCTAATCAACCCTTTAGGAAACAACACCCTCCAAGATATCATGGACAACGACCATTCTACAATGCATACCCAGCTGATAGATATGGTGGACATCCTTGTAACTACCAACAAGCCCCACCCCGTGTCTACAGACCATCCTCTCAACATAACCTCGAACCACCACACTCACAAGCTTCTCTTCACCATTCGCCACCACATGATCCCTATTTACCCCAGTTTCAATCCAATCACTCCCAAGCACCACCACTTGCTCATGTTTCATGTCCAAATCCATCACCCCGAGAATCAGAGGTTCGCCTCAAGGAAGCAGTAAATAAGCTTCAAACAACCATTCGACAACTGGAGCAAGCAGTAATTCAATTAGCTTCTAGACATTCAAACATTCAAGGACCAACCACAGCCCCATGTGGACAATCTAACGAAGAGCGTAGCATGAAGGAACTACTAGAAACTCCAGTGGACAGGACAGAGAATGAATTCGTACTAGAACAAGTAGAAGGAGCTCGCCAATTTAGTTACTTCTCATGATTTAGGTTAGTCTTGAGAGAGGTTCTCTCCTCTCTCTCTTAGGATTTAGGACTTCTCTTAGTTTTAGGAGTGACTCTCAATCCCAGGTTTAATGTTCCTTTATTTTAAGCTCCCCTTTCACTTTTATTCATTCCATTACTTTAGTTGATTATTTACTTTGCCATTTAATTTATGAATTCTTCTATGTTCCAGATTATTTGAATTAATGTTATTTGAGGTATTTCAGTTTAATATTGCTTTCTTTTATTTATGCTATTATTGCTTTTACTCTGAAGACATCTTTATTCCAATAGATTTACTTTTCCCCTTTTGGTCTTGGTTAAGAAATCAGTAACTCAGGAGTTATCTCAGCTTAATATAATTGATAACTGTTATCTTTGCTAAATGAACTGAACTTCAATAATCCCAATCTTTTCTTAGGAAATAAATAGGATTCGAAGATCAAGCTAATTAGTCCCTTGACTTTCCTTTGCTTTAGTAAAGGTCAACTAAGTGGAATTAAGATATAATCTTCTTTATTATTGAGAAGGGTAACTAATCTGGACTTCCAATTTCTCATCCCTTGCCGAAAGATTGCTTTACAGTATTTATTTATTTTTAATTTCCATTTAAATTATTTGTCATATTTGTTCCTCATTCTTGAAACCCCAAATTTGCAATCTCCATAACCAATAATAAGAACATACTTCCCTGCAGTTCCTTGAGAAGATGACCCGAGGTTTGAATACTTTGGTTAACAATTTATTTAGGGGTTTGTTACTTGTGACAACCAAAACGTTTGTACGAAGGGATTTCTTTCGGTTTAGAGACTATATCTACAACGCGACTGTTTTTATGAAATTCTTTACTGGCAAAAATCACAACGTCAAAATGGCGCCGTTGCCGGGAGACTACTAACGTGTGCCTTATTATTAGTTATTGTAAATATTTTTCTTTTACTTGTTTATTTATTTCTGTTTTTCCTTTTTAATTTTATTTGCTACTATGAACTCTCACCCCTCTCGCTTTGAGTTTTGTTCTAACTTTGTTAAAGGAAATAGAAGTTACAGCAGGAATATGCATCAAGGTCAAACCAATCAAGGATGGATGGAACCAAGAGGATCTAATCAACCCTTTAGGAAACAACACCCTCCAAGATATCATGGACAACGACCATTCTACAATGCATACCCAGCTGATAGATATGGTGGACATCCTTGTAACTACCAACAAGCCCCACCCCGTGTCTACAGACCATCCTCTCAACATAACCTCGAACCACCACACTCACAAGCTTCTCTTCACCATTCGCCACCACATGATCCCTATTTACCCCAGTTTCAATCCAATCACTCCCAAGCACCACCACTTCCTCATGTTTCATGTCCAAATCCATCACCCCGAGAATCAGAGGTTTGCTTCAAGGAAGCAGTAAATAAGCTTCAAACAACCATTCGACAACTGGAGCAAGCAGTAATTCAATTAGCTTCTAGACATTCAAACATTCAAGGACCAACCACAGCCCCATGTGGACAATCTAACGAAGAGCGTAGCATGAAGGAACTACTAGAAACTCCAGTGGACAGGACAGAGAATGAATTCGTACTAGAACAAGTAGAAGGAGCTTGCCAATTTAGTTACTTCTCATGATTTAGGTTAGTCTTGAGAGAGGTTCTCTCCTCTCTCTCTTAGGATTTAGGACTTCTCTTAGTTTTAGGAGTGACTCTCAATCCCAGGTTTAATGTTCCTTTATTTTAAGCTCCCCTTTCACTTTTATTCATTCCATTACTTTAGTTGATTATTTACTTTGCCATTTAATTTATGAATTCTTCTATGTTCCAGATTATTTGAATTAATGTTATTTGAGGTATTTCAGTTTAATATTGCTTTCTTTTATTTATGCTATTATTGCTTTTACTCTGAAGACATCTTTATTCCAATAGATTTACTTTTCCCCTTTTGGTCTTGGTTAAGAAATCAGTAACTCAGGAGTTATCTCAGCTTAATATAATTGATAACTGTTATCTTTGCTAAATGAACTGAACTTCAATAATCCCAATCTTTTCTTAGGAAATAAATAGGATTCGAAGATCAAGCTAATTAGTCCCTTGACTTTCCTTTGCTTTAGTAAAGGTCAACTAAGTGGAATTAAGATATAATCTTCTTTATTATTGAGAAGGGTAACTAATCTGGACTTCCAATTTCTCATCCCTTGCCGAAAGATTGCTTTACAGTATTTATTTATTTTTAATTTCCATTTAAATTATTTGTCATATTTGTTCCTCATTCTTGAAACCCCAAATTTGCAATCTCCATAACCAATAATAAGAACATACTTCCCTGCAGTTCCTTGAGAAGATGACCCGAGGTTTGAATACTTTGGTTAACAATTTATTTAGGGGTTTGTTACTTGTGACAACCAAAACGTTTGTACGAAGGGATTTCTTTCGGTTTAGAGACTATATCTACAACGCGACTGTTTTTATGAAATTCTTTATTGGCAAAAATCCCAACGTCAAAATGGCGCCGTTGCCGGGAGACTACTAACGTGTGCCTTATTATTAGTTATTGTAAATATTTTTCTTTTACTTGTTTATTTATTTCTGTTTTTCCTTTTTAATTTTATTTGCTACTATGAACTCTCACCCCTCTCGCTTTGAGTTTTGTTCTAACTTTGTTGAAGGAAATAGAAGTTACAGCAGGAATATGCATCAAGGTCAAACCAATCAAGGATGGATGGAACCAAGAGGATCTAATCAACCCTTTAGGAAACAACACCCTCCAAGATATCATGGACAACGACCATTCTACAATGCATACCCAGCTGATAGATATGGTGGACATCCTTGTAACTACCAACAAGCCCCACCCCGTGTCTACAGACCATCCTCTCAACATAACCTCGAACCACCACACTCACAAGCTTCTCTTCACCATTCGCCACCACATGATCCCTATTTACCCCAGTTCCAATCCAATCACTCCCAAGCACCACCACTTCCTCATGTTTCATGTCCAAATCCATCACCCCGAGAATCAGAGGTTTGCCTCAACGAAGCAGTAAATAAGCTTCAAACAACCTTTCGACAACTGGAGCAAGAAGTAATTCAATTAGCTTCTAGACGTTCGAACATTCAAGGACCAACCACAGCCCCATGTGGACAATCTAACGAAGAGCGTAGCGTGAAGGAATTACTAGAAACTCCAGTGGACAAGACAGAAAATGAATTCGTACTAGAACAAGTAGAAGGAGCTCGCCAATTTAGTTGCTTCTCGTGATTTAGGTTAGTCTTGAGAGAGGTTCTCTCCTCTCTCTCTTAGGATTTAGGACTTCTCTTAGTTTTAGGAGTGACTCTCAATCCCAGGTTTAATGTTCCTTTATTTTAAGCTTCCCTTTCACTTTTATTCATTCTATTACTTTAGTTGATTATTTACTTTGCCATTTAATTTATGAATTCTTCTATGTTCCAGCTTATTTGAATTAATGTTATTTGAGGTATTTCAGTTTAATATTGCTTTATTTTATTTATGCTATTATTGATTTTACTCTGAAGACATCTTTATTCCAATAGATTTACTTTTACCCTTTTGGTCTTGGTTAAGAAATCAGTAACTGAGGAGTTATCTCAGCTTAATATAATTGATAACTGTTATCTTTGCTAATTGAACTGAACTTCAATAATCCCAACCTTTTCTTAGGAAATAAATAGGATTCGAAGATCAAGCTAATTAGTCCCTTGACTTTCCTTTGCTTTAGTAAAGGTCAACTAAGTGGAATTAAGATACAATCTTCTTTATTATTGAGAAGGGTAACAATCTGGACTTCCAATTTCTCATCCCTTGCCGAAAGTTTGCTTTACAGTATTTATTTATTTTTAATTGCCATTTTAATTATTTGTCATATCTGTTCCTCATTCTTGAAACCCCAAATTTGCAATCTCCATAACCAATAATAAGAACATACTTCCCTGCAGTTCCTTGAGAAGATGACCCGAGGTTTGAATACTTCGGTTAACAATTTATTTAGGGGTTTGTTACTTGTGACAACCAAAACGTTTGTACGAAGGGATTTCTGTCGGTTTAGAGACTATATCTACAACGCTACTGTTTTTATGAAATTCTTTACTGGCAAAAATCCCAACGTCAAAATGGCGCCGTTGCCGGGGGACTGCTAACGTGTGCCTTATTATTGGTTATTGTAAATATTTTTCTTTTACTTGTTTATTTATTTTTGTTTTTCCTTTTTAATTTTATTTGCTACTATGAACTCTCACCCCTCTCGCTTTGAGTTTGGTTCTAACTTTGTTGAAGGAAATAGAAGTTACAGCAGGAATATGCATCAAGGTCAAACCAATCAAGGATGGATGGAACCAAGAGGATCTAATCAACCCTTTAGGAAACAACACCCGCGAAGATATCATGGACAACGACCATTCTACAATGCATACCCAGCAGATAGATATGGTGGACATCCTTGTAACTACCAACAAGCCCCACCCCGTGTCTACAGACCATCCTCTCAATATAACCTCGAACCACCACACTCACAAGCTTCTCTTCGCCATTCGCCACTACATGATCCCTATTTACCCCAGTTCCAATCCAATCACTCCCAAGCACCACCACTTCCTCATGTTTCATGTCCAAATCCATCACCCCGAGAATCAGAGGTTTGCCTCAACGAAGCAGTAAATAAGCTTCAAACAACCTTCCGACAACTGGAGCAAGCAGTAATTCAATTAGCTTCTAGACGTTCGAACATTCAAGGACCAACCACAGCCCCATGTGGACAATCTAACGAAGAACGTAGCGTGAAGGAATTACTAGAAACTCCAGTGGACAAGACAGAGAATGAATTCGTACTAGAACAAGTAGAAGGAGCTCGCCAATTTAGTTACTTCTCGTGATTTAGGTTAGTCTTGAGAGAGGTTCTCTCCTCTCTCTCTTAGGATTTAGGACTTCTCTTAGTTTTAGGAGTGACTCTCAATCCCAGGTTTAATGTTCCTTTATTTTAAGCTTCCCTTTCACTTTTATTCATTCTATTACTTTAGTTGATTATTTACTTTGCCATTTAATTTATGAATTCTTCTATGTTCCAGCTTATTTGAATTAATGTTATTTGAGGTATTTCAGTTTAATATTGCTTTCTTTTATTTATGCTATTATTGCTTTTACTCTGAAGACATCTTTATTCCAATAGATTTACTTTTACCCTTTTGGTCTTGGTTAAGAAATCAGTAACTCAGGAGTTATCTCAGCTTAATATAATTGATAACTGTTATCTTTGCTAAATGAACAGAACTTCAATAATCCCAACCTTTTCTTAGGAAATAAATAGGATTCGAAAATCAAGCTAATTAGTCCCTTGACTTTCCTTTGCTTTAGTAAAGGTCAACTAAGTGGAATTAAGATACAATCTTCTTTATTATTGAGAAGGGTAACTAATCTGGACTTCCAATTTCTCATCCCTTGCCGAAAGTTTGCTTTACAGTATTTATTTATTTTTAATTGCCATTTAAATTATTTGTCATATCTGTTCCTCATTCTTGAAACCCCAAATTTGCAATCTCCATAACCAATAATAAGAACATACTTCCCTGCAATTCCTTGAGAAGATGACCCGAGGTTTGAATACTTTGGTTAACAATTTATTTAGATGTTTGTTACTTGTGACAACCAAAACGTTTGTACGAAGGGATTTCTGTCGGTTTAGAGACTATATCTACAACGCGACTGTTTTTATGAAATTCTTTACTGGCAAAAATCCCAACGTCAAAATGGCGCCGTTGCCGGGGGACTGCTAACGTGTGCCTTATTATTGGTTATTGTAAATATTTTTCTTTTACTTGTTTATTTATTTCTGTTTTTCCTTTTTAATTTTATTTGCTACTATGAACTCTCACCCCTCTCGCTTTGAGTTTTGTTCTAACTTTGTTGAAGGAAATAGAAGTTACAGCAGGAATATGCATCAAGGTCAAACCAATCAAGGATGGATGGAACCAAGAGGATCTAATCAACCCTTTAGGAAACAACACCCTCCAAGATATCATGGACAACGACCATTCTACAATGCATACCCAGCTGATAGATATGGTGGACATCCTTGTAACTACCAACAAGCCCCACCCCGTGTCTACAGACCATCCTCTCAACATAACCTCGAACCACCACACTCACAAGCTTCTCTTCACCATTCGCCACCACATGATCCCTATTTACCCCAGTTCCAATCCAATCACTCCCAAGCACCACCACTTCCTCATGTTTCATGTCCAAATCCATCACCCCGAGAATCAGAGGTTTGCCTCAACGAAGCAGTAAATAAGCTTCAAACAACCTTTCGACAACTGGAGCAAGAAGTAATTCAATTAGCTTCTAGACGTTCGAACATTCAAGGACCAACCACAGCCCCATGTGGACAATCTAACGAAGAGCGTAGCCTGAAGGAATTACTAGAAACTCCAGTGGACAAGACAGAGAATGAATTCGTACTAGAACAAGTAGAAGGAGCTCGCCAATTTAGTTACTTCTCGTGATTTAGGTTAGTCTTGAGAGAGGTTCTCTCCTCTCTCTCTTAGGATTTAGGACTTCTCTTAGTTTTAGGAGTGACTCTCAATCCCAGGTTTAATGTTCCTTTATTTTAAGCTTCCCTTTCACTTTTATTCATTCTATTACTTTAGTTGATTATTTACTTTGCCATTTAATTTATGAATTCTTCTATGTTCCAGCTTATTTGAATTAATGTTATTTGAGGTATTTCAGTTTAATATTGCTTTATTTTATTTATGCTATTATTGATTTTACTCTGAAGACATCTTTATTCCAATAGATTTACTTTTACCCTTTTGGTCTTGGTTAAGAAATCAGTAACTCAGGAGTTATCTCAGCTTAATATAATTGATAACTGTTATCTTTTCTAATTGAACTGAACTTCAATAATCCCAACCTTTTCTTAGGAAATAAATAGGATTCGAAGATCAAGCTAATTAGTCCCTTGACTTTCCTTTGCTTTAGTAAAGGTCAACTAAGTGGAATTAAGATACAATCTTCTTTATTATTGAGAAGGGTAACAATCTGGACTTCCAATTTCTCATCCCTTGCCGAAAGTTTGCTTTACAGTATTTATTTATTTTTAATTGCCATTTTAATTATTTGTCATATCTGTTCCTCATTCTTGAAACCCCAAATTTGCAATCTCCATAACCAATAATAAGAACATACTTCCCTGCAGTTCCTTGAGAAGATGACCCGAGGTTTGAATACTTCGGTTAACAATTTATTTAGGGGTTTGTTACTTGTGACAACCAAAACGTTTGTACGAAGGGATTTCTGTCGGTTTAGAGACTATATCTACAACGCTACTGTTTTTATGAAATTCTTTACTGGCAAAAATCCCAACGTCAAAATGGCGCCGTTGCCGGGGGACTGCTAACGTGTGCTTTATTATTGGTTATTGTAAATATTTTTCTTTTACTTGTTTATTTATTTTTGTTTTTCCTTTTTAATTTTATTTGCTACTATGAACTCTCACCCCTCTCGCTTTGAGTTTGGTTCTAACTTTGTTGAAGGAAATAGAAGTTACAGCAGGAATATGCATCAAGGTCAAACCAATCAAGGATGGATGGAACCAAGAGGATCTAATCAACCCTTTAGGAAACAACACCCGCGAAGATATCATGGACAACGACCATTCTACAATGCATACCCAGCTGATAGATATGGTGGACATCCTTGTAACTACCAACAAGCCCCACCCCGTGTCTACAGACCATCCTCTCAATATAACCTCGAACCACCACACTCACAAGCTTCTCTTCGCCATTCGCCACTACATGATCCCTATTTACCCCAGTTCCAATCCAATCACTCCCAAGCACCACCACTTCCTCATGTTTCATGTCCAAATCCATCACCCCGAGAATCAGAGGTTTGCCTCAACGAAGCAGTAAATAAGCTTCAAACAACCTTTCGACAACTGGAGCAAGAAGTAATTCAATTAGCTTCTAGACGTTCGAACATTCAAGGACCAACCACAGCCCCATGTGGACAATCTAACGAAGAGCGTAGCGTGAAGGAATTACTAGAAACTCCAGTGGACAAGACAGAGAATGAATTCGTACTAGAACAAGTAGAAGGAGCTCGCCAATTTAGTTACTTCTCGTGATTTAGGTTAGTCTTGAGAGAGGTTCTCTCCTCTCTCTCTTAGGATTTAGGACTACTCTTAGTTTTAGGAGTGACTCTCAATCCCAGGTTTAATGTTCCTTTATTTTAAGCTCCCCTTTCACTTTTATTCATTCCATTACTTTAGTTGATTATTTACTTTGCCATTTAATTTATGAATTCTTCTATGTTCCAGATTATTTGAATTAATGTTATTTGAGGTATTTCAGTTTAATATTGCTTTCTTTTATTTATGCTATTATTGCTTTTACTCTGAAGACATCTTTATTCCAATAGATTTACTTTTACCCTTTTGGTCTTGGTTAAGAAATCAGTAACTCAGGAGTTATCTCAGCTTAATATAATTGATAACTGTTATCTTTGCTAATTGAACAGAACTTCAATAATCCCAACCTTTTCTTAGGAAATAAATAGGATTCGAAAATCAAGCTAATTAGTCCCTTGACTTTCCTTTGCTTTAGTAAAGGTCAACTATGTGTAACTAATCTGGACTTCCAATTTCTCATCCCTTGCCGAAAGTTTGCTTTACAGTATTTATTTATTTTTAATTGCCGTTTAAATTATTTGTCATATCTGTTCCTCATTCTTGAAACCGCAAATTTGCAATCTCCATAACCAATAATAAGAACATACTTCCCTGCAGTTCCTTGAGAAGACGACCCGAGGTTTGAATACTTCGGTTAACAATTTATTTAGGGGTTTGTTACTTGTGACAACCAAAACGTTTATACGAAGGGATTTCTGTCGGTTTAGAGACTATATCTACAACGCGACTATTTTTATGAAATTCTTTACTGGCAAAAATCCCAACGTCAACACTCTCTCAACTCAATGGCACCACCAAAAAGCTCAGCCTCAAAGAAAAGAAAAACCAAGGAACTAACTTCTGGATCCTCAAGCTCATCTTTCAATGAACACTAGTTTCTTTCCGCATTCAACCAAAGTCAATTATATGGTTGGGTGAGAGGGAAATCATCCCAAAGGTTGGGTTCTAATTAGGGAGGAACGAGCATATTGAGATCAACATTGAGATTAACAATAGGGGCTGGTCACTCCTATGCAACCCACCAAGGAAGGTAGTAGAGAGCATGGTGAGGGAGTTTTATGCTAACGCTGTGCCTCAACCAGGACAACACTATGGCTACATTAGCTACGTGAGGGGGAAGTCCATTGACTATAGTCCCTCCAGCATAGAGAGGATGCTAATGGTAAAGAGGACTGATGCACGAAAACTTGTCTCTCAACAATTTCCCTCGGGAAGTATACCGAATTGTCGTCAAGTAGAAACTCACAATAGAGTGAGGTCGAATTCCACAGGGATTGATTGGTCAATCAACTTTAATTAGAGGAATGTTCTAGTCGAGCTAAGCAGATTTTGATGTGAAAGTTGCAAGAAATTAAATGGCGGAAAGTAAATAGTAGAAAATGTAAATGCTGGGAATAAAGAGCTGAATATAAATGACGGAAAGTAAATTGCAGAATCTTAAATGGGGCATGGGGAATTTAGCATGAAAGTAAATTACAAAAATTAAAGAGAATGGGTAAGATCAGAAATGGGGGATTCATTGGGCTTAGGAGATGTTGCATTCTCCGGATCAAGTTCATTTTCATCTCTTCCTCAATCAATGCATTCATTGATCTCCTTGGCAATCTTAAGTGATTGAACTCCAATTCCTTGGTAATTCAATCTCTCAAATCTTGATCAATAGCCAATTCATTGGTCCAATTGCTCATCAGAAGAGATGAAGTATGGTCACTGATTATACCACATGTATTTCCAAATCAAAGTGTTGGTAGGATTACATGTCACTATATCCATCCAGACCCCAATTTGGTCCAACATGAGAAAGCATTTCTAGCATGATCTCATCATTTCTCTTCCAAGGTTCTGAAGAGATCCAAGTATGAATAGCTTCTTTTCCAAGATAACTACCCAATTGGATGAAGATTGAAAGCTTTCTAGTAAAATCAAGAGAAAAGAAACAAGAAGAATAATGAAAACTATTGTTGATCCATCAAATTACAACAGAGCTCCCTAACCCAATGAAAGGGGTTTAGTTGTTCATGGCTCTGAGAATGGAAAACAAAGATGGAGAGTGCATTCTAAAAGTAAAACTAGAAGTTACAGAGAAAGTAAAATTATACATAGAGTAGTTCTCCCAATCCAAAAGTTCTTCTCTAGTTCAAAATTACTCCTATTTATACTACTCTTCTGATCTTCTAGTTGGCTCTTCAAGTCTTGGATATGGGCCTTTTGATCTTGAGTTGAAGCAGTTATCATCTTTAGTGGGCTCAGCTTCACTTGCAGAGAAAGTGTGCAGTAGGCATGGACTTTAGCTTAGGGCGTTAGTGGTGTTAACGTTAAGTGAAAATGTGGGGTCGAGAACGTTAGTGACAATTACCTTTTTCACTAACGTTCCTAACCCAAAATGGTCCACATTAACTTCAACGTTAGTGGCACTAACATGACCACTAACGTTGCCTCTTGGCCCATCGTAAACGTTACTGGGGTTTACCTTTCCCAATAACGTTGAGAGTACCCCTTTCTCCCTACGTTAGAGTTTACGTTAGTATAGTTAACATGACCTTTAACGTAGGCTTGCCAAATCTTCAAGGGTGTTAGTGACACCTACCTTTTTCACTAACGCTCCAAAATGCCCCTTTCCCACGTTAGTGCCTCACGTTAATTACATTAACGTGCCCACTAACGTGGTGTTGATTGCCATCTCCAATGTTAGTGACAAAGGTGAGTGTCACTAACGTTGGCTCATCATCCCTTTCTTCCACGTTAGCTTCCACGTTAATGTAATTAACGTGGCAACTAACGTGGCTCATAGTGGCTTAGTCCAACGTTAGTCACAAAGGTGAGTGTCACTAATGTTGGCGATTCCTTGCTCCTTCCACATTAAAGTTCACGTTAACTAAGTTAACGTGACTCTTAACGTAGACAATATGGGCTTAGTCCAATGTTAGTGACAAAGGTGAGTGTCACTAACGTTGGCATTATCTTTCTCTTCAACGTTAGAGTTCACGTTAACTGAGTTAACGTGACTCTTAACGTGGCCAATTGCCCTTTTTGGAGCATTAGTGGCACTCACTTTTACCACTAATGCTTGGAGCTTCCTTTTCCTCCACGTTAACTACCACGTTAATATAGTTAACCTGGTATTTAACGTGGGCTATGATGGCTTCAAAGACATTATTGGCGATCACTTTTCTCATTAACGTTGCAAGCTAGCTCCCATTCCACGTTAGTGGTCACGTTAGTTAGACTAACGTGGCTACTAATGTGGCTTTTCCTTGCCTCCTTTGTCCTGAAATCAAGCAAATAAAGTGCATCAAAGCTCTAATCCAAGTTATGAGTCATGCATCATCCAATTTGTCATTAAATTCATGCATAATTCTCATGAAATCATATAAAATTCACAATATTTGCTTGAATCAAGATGTAAGTGAAATTCTACCCAAAACTTGCTTATTTCCTAAGAAAATGCATGAAACTACCCTAAAACAGTAAAGAAAAGGTCAGTGAAACTGGCCGAAATGCCCTGACATCACAGCACCAAACTTAAAGCATGCTTGTCCCTAAGCAAGTACTGAAACATGAGAATGATGAATGAAATGAAATGAGGAATGAATCATTATTGTGGAAGTCATGTCCTTGGTTTTATGGGGTTTCATGCATAGCAACTTAGGTTCATTCCTTTACTGGCTTTCAGACCTTTATCATGCCCTGGAATATGTAACGACCTAATTTTCAATATGTCTAGATCATACCGGAAACTGAGCGCTACCAATTTGTCTTCCTAATTATTATCTTTTATTTATCATATGAGCCTGATTCGTTGTTAAAAGCGTAGTTAATTTGCAAGGTGTATTTTTTTTTTTTTGAAAATGTTTGGATTAATAGACAGAATCATTTATAATCAATTCACAAATAATAACAGATAAAACAGTTATAAACAACCACACATAAATACATCACAAGTAGTTGACAACATTCGGTGATTCAGCCTTTATTAGAATATAGACTGTTAGTTAGAACACCCCTTGATATAGCTAAATAATATCTATATACATGTATATACATTCAACATCCCAGGTCCTGACCTGTTCAAGAGGTCCCTAAGCTGGCACCTAGGCTAGCCTAGACTCTATACTCACCTAGTCCCTCTAAACTACTAAAACGAGGGAAAGTACGTTCTAGGTCTTCAAAACTCAAGTCAGGTGGAACGTCATCAAAAGATAGAACATCGTCTGCTACTCCTCTGCACGATCAGACTTTTCCACAGGATGTCTCTCTGGTACCTCATGAAGTAGCCACACAATAGGAATCTCGTACACAGGATTTAGGTTAAAGTGCGCATACGAACGGGGTGCAGACGTTGGCTGGTCTCACAGTATATACATATAATCAGAGAACGATATTCACCCTAGACTCAGAAGACTATCTAGAGCAGAATCCTCTTCTTGCGAATGGTCATCAGCGAACTATGGTAAGGTACTCTTACTTCCATCTGAAGGGGGAAGGGAGAGAGAAGGGGTGAGAACTGGGGAGTTCTTAGTAGGGTCGGGGTTATTAGTTACGTTCATTAATTCTATGTTGTTTAGCAGACTATTAGCAGAATACAAAGAAGCAGTAATTAGCAAACACAGATAAGTAGAGAAGATAGAGAAAACAGATAGCAGAACACAAACAGAAGAATACAAGAAAATAACACAAACGCAGAGAATGGAATACAAACAAGGAAAGCATACATTCATACCACAATCATAACAAAGGAAATGCGCAACCAAGTATGATGCATGTCTAGCCCTAGCGCAGGTAATGAGCTCATCTGTCGGTTTCTACCTGCTTCCGACGTAGCCTGAAGCAGCTGAAACGGGTATGGTTTTCCAGTCAGCATAGGTACAGTTCTCACTAACCGACGTATGCGTCATATCCTCTATAAGCAAACTCTGCCTTACAGGTGGCGACATTCCAGCCGTGTATGAAATCATATTCTATGTAAGCAATCCTTGCCTTACAGGTGCGGTATTCTAGCTGTGTATGAATTAATATCCTCTGCAAGTGATCCCAGGTTATCAGTTGCAGGTTCAGCTCTCAATAGTTGTGTAACACTGGAAAATGTTCTGTGGTCGTACCACTATCTATCTGACTGCCTTCACACAGCAGATCATTACATAATCATTCTCATTATCATCATTCATTATCATTCTCATTATTCATCATCATTTTCACATTCTTATGCAGTACCTCTTTCTTTCTCTGTTCAATCATACTGTATAAACTTTACATCATTCACTTTTACAATATCCTGGCTCAAACCATTTCTCTTTATCATATTATTCTTTTCTCTTTGTATCTCTTTACTTTACTCTGGTTACTCTGTGCTCTGTGTTACTTTATTCTGCTCTGATTTCTCTGTTTAACATGTGTATTTAAAGCTTATGTAAATTTCGGTATGAATAGTTAGCCTGTCCCAGGTATAGGTTCATTAAGTATATACTGAAACAGTTTAACTTTTCATATAACACCTAACCCTAGTCACAACTCAAGTACTAACTAAGTTGCCCTAGTTCGTTCACTAGTCTCTATCTGTTTTTCTGTCATTAAAATTTTACAGACTTTTTCTTTGGTTTTTATCTTTTCTTTAACTTTTTATCTTTTCTTTATCTTTGCCTCACTATCATGTTATTACCACTCCTTAAGTGTTTTATGAAGGTAATTATGAGATTCTATACTTAAAGTTGTCTTTCTAAAGCTTTTACAGAAAACTGCCTTTTCCACATTATTTTATTATTTTTATTAAAATATTATTTTTAATTAAATATTATTATTTAATATTTTATTATTATTTATTATTTTAATACTAAATTTTCGAAAATTAACTTACCTTTTACTTTTAACCTTTAAAATTCATTTTTTACCACCCGTAACTTTTAATATTTCTAATTTTACCACCCTAACTTTCAGAAATTACCATATAACCCCTTAAAAAACCAAAAAATTTACTCCCTTGCCCTTTCTAAGATCTAAAAGGTGTTCTTCAATGTTCTTCACCACACTCAAAGTGTTCTTCATGTTCTTCGTATATTCTTCAAATTCTTTCTCTGTTTTTACCCGTTTTTCAGTCTTTTCAGCAACCGATTTTTACCAAAATTCAAAATAAATTTCCAGCCACTAAAACACCATCTTTTCTACATGATTTTAACACAAATTGAACCTCAATTTAAGCTCTAGGGTTTCATTTTCTAGCAGCCACAAGAACACACATTCATAGCTTGAATTTCATCAAATTTCATCAAATTTCATCAAATTTTCACCAAAATTTCAACAAGAATTACTCATACAAACAATCAATTTCAAGCACAGACAAACCATATCATAATCACACAACTCAAACACAATCAATCAAGATTAAATTCGTCAATCCCTACCTGGTTTTGCTGCTCCTAATTCGGTTAAACTTTCAGGTGGTCCTTAAGCACTTTTTCCTCCTAAATCACATCAAGAACAACTTTAAATCCAAAAACTCTCAACTGACCAAATCTCACTCAGTATGTTAGGAAGAGATATATCACCTTAGACTTGCTGGAAATTCACGTTTCTTGGCCCTCAAGTCAAGTTAAGCATGATTCCTAAGGAAGAACATCAAGAAAACACAAGTTTTGCATGGTTTTCCTTGAAAACCGAATTGAAATGGGAAGGAGACAGCCATCTCACCTTATTTCCATCCTTGATAAGTTACATGGTTATGTAGAGGAAGAAGAGAGGATCATTTTTGTGAAATCGGAGTTTTGATTTGAGTTTTAGTTCAGAAGAAATCGAGCTTTGAAGATTAAGTGTTCATGAAAGTTTCTCTCTTTTCTCTCTTGTTATTTTCGGCCAAAATGATGAAATGAGACAGCCTTGGAGGTCTTGGGGGTGTAAGGTGAGTTGTGATTGGTTGGCTTGGAGGTGGATTAAAATAATATTAAAATATCTCTGGTGTACAACTACTAAAACTAGGTGTATCGGAACACTCGTAAAAGCATCTCTAAAAATTATTTTCTGAGCTACTAGCATAAATGACACTAGTAACATATTTATTATGAGAATAGAACATGTATAATGAGGCCTTAGCATTGCTAAATTCATTAGAGAGTGCTAGTGCTAAGCTGCACCAGTAAACCGTAAACCCGGTTAAACCGATTTTCTATTTTTAACAAAAACAGACCAGGTAACCTTATAATGTCATTCAAGCATTTTCTAATACTAATATAATGATAATATTATACTATTATCTCTCTCCTCTCAAGAATTGAGTCCGGTTCGTCAAACAGAGACTATTTACAAAAATCAAAATCAAAACTACCAACCGATACGGTTCAAAAACAAGGTTCTTCGCGATTGCATTATCGAGCTTGCCCCAGGGGAGGTTATAACTTAAAGATGACTTAATGATAATGAGGATTGAGATGCTTGATGATATAACACAGGTGTTCCCTTTACTGATCTTCCGGAGAAATCCGTACTTTCAGAAAATATCTCATGTACTCGAGAATCAGGGTTGTTACATTCTACCCTCCTAAAAGAAAATTTTGCCCTCAAAATTTCAGTTACCTGAGAACAGATGTGGGTAATCAGCTCTCATCTTATCTTCCAATTCCCATGTGTGCTCTTCTTCTCCTCTTGGTTCCCATGATACTTTGACTAAGCGAACAGTCTTGCCTCTTAGCTGCTTATCACTTCTTTCGACGATCTGAACTGGTGATGGTTGATATGTCAAATCATTTTATAACTGTATTGTTTCTGGTTGTGAAACGTGACTCTCATCGGGAACATATTTCTTAATTTGTGAGACATAAAAAAAACATCATGAAGGTTTGATAAATAAGGAGGAAGGGCTATTTGATAATCTACTAGACTGACTCTTTTAAGAATTTGGAAAGGTTCTATGTATTGTGGGTTAAGCTTTTTAGTCTTAAGGGCTCTACCTATTCCAGTAATCGAAGTTTCTTCTAGAAAGACATGGTTTCCCTCACTAAACTCTAAGGGTCTACGACTATTATCGGCATAGCTCTTTTGACGGCCTTGTGCTGTCTGGATCTTCCGACGAATCTCCTTTATCTTCTCAGTAGTTTTTTACACTAAGTTAGGACCAAAGATACTAGCTTCCCCATCGTCATTCCAACACAATAGTGTCCGACATCTTCTTTCGTAGAGAGCTTCGTATGGTGCCATCCCGATACTTTATTGGCAACTGTTGTTGTAGACAAATTCGACCAACAGCAAATACTTATCCCAGCTGCTTTGGTTGTCTATCATACATAATCGTAACATGTCTTCTAACGTCTGGATTGTCTGCTCTGATTGTCCGTCTATCTGAGGATGGTATGTTATACTCGTGTGCAATTCTGTTTCTAACGCTTTCTGAAAAGCTCCCCAGAATCTAGTAGTAAACCTCGAAACTTGATCTGAGACAATTTACAAAGGTATCCCATGTAGTCATACGTTTTCTTGAATATATATTCGTTCCAGCCTTTCATGCACTCTTTCTGTCTTCGAATAGATGAGAATATCGTCTATGAAAACTACTACAAACTGATCAAGGTACGGACGGAAAATACGATTCATGTAATCCATGAAAATCGTAGGAGCATTAGTTAGTCCAAACGACATAACCGTATACTCATTGTGACCATAACGAGTTCTAAATACAGTCTTCGATATATCTGATTCTTTCACTCGAATCTAGTGATAGCTCGATCGCAAATCAATCTTTGAGAACACAGTTGCACCTTCCAACTGATCCATCAAATCATCTATCCATGGAAGTGGATACTTGTTCTTGATAGTGTCTTTATTTAGCTGTCGGTAATCTACGCAAAGTCTGATTTCACCGTCCTTCTTCTTTACTAGCAATACTGGAGCTCCCCAAGATGATGCACTAGGACGAATAAATTCCTTTCCAAGTAGCTCATCCAACTACTTCTTCAACTTTGCAAGTTCCAGTGGTGACATCCGGCACGGTGCTATGGAAATCGGTCCGGTTCCAGGTACTAGTTTAATGTTGAATTCTATCTCTCACTAAGGAGGAAACTCAGGTATGTCGTCCGGGAAAACATCAGGAAATTCCTTCACCACTCAGATTCGTTCTAAGCTTAGTTCACTGTCATTCGAGCTAGCCACTAACAGAATGTACCCCTCATAATCCCTCCCGTCTAAGGTAACTCTTACAAGATTCAGATATAAGATGTGGGACAAAAATGGTTTAGTACATAGACTATCAGATGGAATAACAGCAGTTCTTTTAAAATAATCAAGGAAAGTATGATACTTAGGTAACCAATCTAATCCTAAAATAACTTCTAAACCACATAGAGGTAAACAGATTAGATCGTGTATAAAAGTCCTGTTCCTAATAGCGAATTGTACTTGCAGGCACACTAAACTGGTCAAAGCATTTTGGGATGCAGGTGTATGGACAATCAAGTGAAAATTCAATTTAAAGAAATATAATCCTAACTCGTAAGTAATAGTTAGAGAAATAAGGAATGCGATGCACCCGAATCATACAGTACAGTTAGAAATCGATTCTTGACATAACACTGACCTTGAATGAGGGCGTTCGATTGCACAACATCGTCAATAGTGATAGCAAACACTCGTCCTTGTTGCTGGGTTCTAACTGAATTTTGAGTAAATCCCTTCAGACAATCTTTGGCAATAGTCCAAGTTCTCCACAAGCATAGCAGTTAGGTGATCCAAACTGGCAAGACCTGTTATCATGCTCTTTTCCGCAATGCTTACATGCAGTGTTTATATAAGCCTGATGGGCTCGTTTACCATTGCCTTGCCTTACTTTACCTCCATTCTTACTCGTACGGCGAGCAGTAATGTTACCAACTTGTAGGTTCTTATGCTGTCGTATGCCACGCGCTTTAAAATGCACCCTTCTCCCAGCTGCCTGATAAACCCATATTTTATGATATATTTTGTGCTTAATCTGAGTGATTTATTCAATCCTTCACCCACTTATTCATATTAATTTCATGGTTTTACTTTCCCTTCCTTATTATGTGATGTATGTGAAAAACATGTTTCCTATGCTTTAAAATTAATTATTTTAATTACCTTTATTTCCATTCGATGCTGTGATTAGTGTATTGAGTAGTTTTAGATCTTCTAAGGCAGGAATTACTTAAAGGATGGGAAGGAAATATACAAAAATAGAAGGAAAGCATAAAATGGAGTTTTTGAAGAAAGTGGCATCCATGCGATCGCATGGGCGATGCGACCGCATGCCAAGCGCGAAGAAGAAGCGACGCGGCCGCATGACTGACGCGACCGCGCGCCTTAAGCAGAACACATATGACGCAGCCGCATGACTGACGCGACCGCGTGACAAGGAAAACTCTGAATGACACGACCACGTGACCCACGCGGACACGTGACAAAGGCCACACACCAGAAATTGCAGAAAATGCTCCCAGCGAATTCTGAAGCCCTTTTTGGTCCAAATCCAAGTCCAGAAGGCATAGACCAGAGGTTATGAAGTGGGGGAATGCATCCATTCAAGAAAGAGACCACTTTAGTTTAGTTTTCATGATTTAGATTTAGTTTTGAGAGGGAGATTCTCTCCTCTCTCTTAGGATTAGGATTTCGGATTTCTCATAGTTTTAGGAGTGACTCTCGATCCCAGGTTCAATGTTATTTTACTTTATATTTATCTCTTACTTTCAGATACTTTAATTCTTATATTAGTTATGTTGCCTAATTGGCTTATGCTACATTCATGTTACAGATTACTCTTTTGAATTAATGTTATTTGAGGTATTTCAGTTTAATATTGCTTTCTCTTATTTACATTATTGTTGTTCTCATCTGAAGACATTTTTATTCCATTAGATTTACTTTTCTCCTTTTTGGTCTTGGTTAAGAAATCAGTAACTCAGGAGTTATCAAACTCAAACATGAATGATAATTGTTATCTTTGTTAATTGAATTGAACTTCAATAATCCCAATCTTTTCTTAGGAAATAAATAGGATTCGAAGATCAAACCAATTAATCCCTTGACCTTCCTTTATCTTGGTAAAGGTTAACAAAGTGGAATTAAGATTCAATTCTCATCATCATTGATAAAGATAGCTAGGATAGGACCTCTAATTTCTCATACCTTGCCAAAAGTTTATTTACAGTCATCTATTTATTTTACTTGCCATTTAAATTACTTGTTCTTCATTTACTTTAGTTGCTAATTAAACCATTCGCTCCTCATTCTCAAAACCCCAATTTACAATCTCCATAACCAATAATAAGAACATACTTCCCTGCAGTTCCTTGAGAAGACGACCCGAGGTTTGAATACTTCGGTTATCAATTTATTTAGGGGTTTGTTACTTGTGACAACCAAAACGTTTGTACGAAGGGATTTCTGTTGGCTTAGAGACTATATCTACAACGCGACTATTTTTATGAAATTCTTTACCAACATAAAATCCTAACGTCAAAATGGCGCCGTTGCCGGGGAACTGCAATCGTGTGCCTTATTATTGGTTATTGTAAATATTTTTTCTTTTACTCGTTTATTTGTCTTTATTTTTCCCCTGTTTATTTCTTTTTAGCTACTATGAATTCTCACCCCTTTCGCTTTGAGTTTGGTTCTAATGTTATTGAAAGGTATGAAAGTTATAACAGGAATATGCATCAAGGTCAGAGCAATCAAAGATGGATGGAGCCAAGAGGATCTGATCAACCCTTTAGGCAATAACACCCTCCATGATATCATGGAAAAAGACCATTCTACAATGCATACCAAGCAAATAGACATGGTGGACAACCTTGTAATTACCAACAAGCCCCACCCTATGCTTATAGACCATCCTCTCAACATAACTTCGAACCACCACACTCACAAGCTCATTTTCACCATTCACCACCGTATGATCCGCCTTTACCCCAGTTCCAATCCAATCACTCCCAAACACCACCACTTCTCCCTGTGCCATATCCAAATCTATCACCCCAAGAATCAGAGGTTCGCCTCAAGAAAACAGTAAATCGACTTCAAACAACCCTTCATCAACTGGAGAAAGCAGTAAGTCAATTATCTTCTAGACGTTCGAACATTCAAGGACATCCCAATGCCCCATGTGGACAATCTAATGAAGAGCGTAGCATGAAGGAAATACTAGAAACTCCAGTGGACAAGACAGAGCATGGTTTCGTACTGGAACAAGTAGAGGAAGCTGTCATTATTGAAGAAGAAGAGTTGGTTGAAGACTTAGGAGATGCTGAACTTCCATGGGAATACAAAGTTGTGGAGCATTCTGTCAAGGATGTTACAGTTGATGCTAAGGAGGATTGTGCGCAATCCCCAGAGCAAGTCTTTCATGAAGAACTAGACAGAATAACCCAAGAAGCAAATTTCCTTGATGATGATAGTCACAAGTCAAGTTCTCTTAGTAATGAGCTTGCATCCGCAAGTGAATTCTCTGAGATCGAAGAATCTTTCCCAAGTGAATACGAAGATGATACGGAGGTAGATTTCTCTCAACCTCCAGTCTATGACTTAAGTGATGAGGAAGACATAGATGGCTTTGATCAGGACATGGATACGTTTGAAGAATCTTGCAAAGAAGTGGAGAATTTCACAGAAGAGCACAAGGGAGTAGAACTCACAGAATCACTGGAACCACTTATCCCAAGGCCATTACCACCCAATACAAGCTTCAAGTGGGTACAATCCTTAACCTTTAACTGTATTTTTCCACTTGAATATGGTTTCCTTGAAACAGATGGTCAGCTTAGAGCTCTCTGCGGCTTTAAGAGTAAGCGGGAAATGGCTCGTACTCAGAGCTGGTTCACAAGGTTCAATAAGGTTCCATGCTTCAACTTGAAGTGCACGGATTGGCATCATGATCAATCGGATGGATCTCGGAAAATGCTTGGTTATCCTGGTGAGAATCTAATCTCTAAACCGCCCGGATGGAAAAGTATAGATCAAGACGAAGGCGGATTCAAAAGTAAAGTTTGGGATCCTGGAATCTATGCTGACATTCATCACCCTAGGAGCCTGACAATCTGTTTGAAGCTGCTCAGAAGCTTCACATGCCTAGTTTGGGACCCCGGAGGCTATTGGCATTCCAAGCATTGGTGGAGATTTCTGGATGAATTTAAGCATAAGCCGCCATAACAGGAAGCTTATCCAATGTCCAACTTAAGGACTTTAACTAAAAGTGCTAGGTTGGAGACAACCCACCATGGTATGATCGTTCCTTTTTCAATATTTTTTATTTAGTTTTATTTGTTTTCAAATTTTATTTTATTGAACCTGGAGTTTTGCATCTCATTCATATTAATCATTGCATTCTACATACTGCATAATTGCATACCAGTTTAAAAAAAAAGGGTGCGCGATGCGACCGCATCACTCATGCGATCGCGTCACATTGCGAAAAACACTTCCCACGCGACCGCATCATTCACGCGGCCGCATGACCTGGAGATCAGCGTAAAGATCCAACGTCCAGAAAGTTAGGCTGGAATCGTGCGGCCATTGTGCGTTTAGCATAAAATGCCCACACGATCGCGTCACTCACGCGATCGCGTCACTTGCACAACCTCAATCCCACGCGACAGCGTGAGCGACGCGATCGCGTCGCATAGGATTGCACAACACCCCAAAAGGAGACAGAGAGTTACGCTGAAATGACGCTGGATTCGTGTGTTTAGCACAATTTCCAGTGACGCGATCGCATGCCCCAGGCGATCGCGTCATTCACTCTTTTTGCTCTCCACGCGATCGCGCCACTCACGCGATCGCATCAACCACCCATATTTTATGATATATTTTGTGCTTAATCTGAGTGATTTATTCAATCCTTCACCCACTTATTCATATTAATTGCATGGTTTTACTTTCCCTTCCTTATTATGTGATGTATGTGAAAAACATGTTTCCTATGCTTTAAAATTAATTATTTTAATTACCTTTATTTCCATTCAATGCCGTGATTAGTGTGTTGAGTAGTTTCAGATCTTCTAAGGCAGGAATGACTTAAAGGATGGGAAGGAAACATACAAAAATGGAAGGAAATTATAAAACAAAGTTTTTGAAGAAAGTGGCATCCACGCGATCGCATGGGCGACGTGACCGCATGCCAAGTGCGAAAAGCAGCGACGCGGCCGCATGACTGACGCGACCGCACGCCTTAAGCAGAACACATATGACACGGCCGCATGACTGACGCGACCGTGTGACAAGGAAAACTCCGAATGACGCGACCGTGTGACCCACGCGGACGCGTGACAGAGGCCACGCACCAGAAATTGCAGAAAACGCTCCTAGCATATTCTGAAGCCCTTTTTGGCCCAAATCCAAGTCCAGAAGGCATAGACCAGAGGTTATGAAGTGGGGAATGCATACATTCAAGAGAGAGAACACTTTACTTTAGTTTTCATGATTTAGATTTAGTTTTGAGAGGGAGATTCTCTCCTCTCTCTTGGAATTAGGATTTAGGATTTCTCTTAGTTTTAGGAGTGACTCTCAATCCCAGGTTCAATGTTCTTTTACTTTATATTTATCTCTTACTTTCAGATACTTTAATGCTTATATTAGTTATGTTGCCTATTTGGCTTATGCTACATTCGTGTTAAAGATTACTCTTTTGAATTAATGTTATTTGAGGTATTTCAGTTTAATATTGCTTTCTCTTATTTACATTATTGTTATTCTCATCTGAAGACATTTTTATTCCAGTAGATTTACTTTTCTCCTTTTTGGTCTTGGTTAAGAAATCAGTAACTCAAGAGTTATCAAACTCAAACATGAATGATAATTGTTATCTTTGTTAATTGAATTGAACTTCAATAATCCCAATATTTTCTTAGGAAATAAATAGGATTCGAAGATCAAACCAATTAATCCCTTGACCTCCCTTTACCTTGGTAAAGGTTAACAAAGTAGAATTAAGATTTAATTCTCATCATCATTGATAAGGATAGGTAGGATAGGACCTCTAATTTCTCATACCTTGCCAAAAGTTTATTTACAGTCATCTATTTATTTTACTTGCCATTTAAATTACTTGTTCTTCATTTACTTTAATTGCTAATTAAACCATTTGCTCCTCATTCTCAAAACCCCAATTTATAATCTCCATAACCAATAATAAGAACATACTTCCCTGCAGTTCCTTGAAAAGACGACCCGAGGTTTGAATACTTCGGTTATCAATTTATTTAGGGGTTTGTTACTTCTGACAACCAAAACGTTTGTACGAAGGGCTTTCTATTGGTTTAGAGACTATATCTACAACGCGACTGTTTTTATGAAATTCTTTAACAACATAAAATCCTAACGTCACTGCCTGATGATTGCTAAGATGCCTTGGTGGAAATCCTTGGAGACTCACCTTGGCCACAGTCACTTTCTTAATACATTCTTCCACTAACTTGCTCTTGTTGACTAATTAAGCAAAATTACGTATCTCCAGCGGAACTATTGATCTCATCATATCATCACGAAGGCCTCCTTCAATCTTCAAGCACTTCCATTCTTCAAAGTCAGCAGGATTCCCTTGACAGATCTTAGAGAAACGACACAAGTCATCGAAATTACGAGCATACTCAGCAACAGTCATATCCCCTTGCCTCAGCTGCATAAGCTCTATCTCTTTAGCATCACGCACTACTCTTGGGAAATATTTCTTGTAGAATTCATCTTTAAAAATATCCCAAGGAATGTCACCTTCATTACGTTATAGCAGTTGCTGTATCCCCTACCACCAGTACTCAACTTCTCCCTCGAGCATATAAGTAGCAAACTCCACGTGTTGTCCTTCCGGAACATGCTACGCTCTCAGTGATTGTTCAATACCTCGAAACCAGTTATCAGCGTCAGTCGCAATGAGTGTACCCTTGAACTTAGGCGGATTAACCTTCAGAAAGGTCGCAAGGGTCATAGGTCTTTCAGGATGCCCTAAGTTATTCTCATCATTCCCATTTCTCACTCCAAGACGTTCAACAGCCCTAGCCGCTGTTACCGCAGCTTCACGCACTACTTCAGCCGCATTGTGCATGGTAGCCATAAACGTTTCCTGTTCCCTCTCGTAGTTAACATTAGGAATTCTTTCCCGTACGCCTCGTCTCCGTGAACCCATTGTAGTCCTGTTCACACCAAACAATCATTGTTAAGGTGATCAGTCTTAACACTTCAAGTCAAGTGTGAACATTCCCAAAATGAAAACACAGAAACAATCATGCAACATATATCACTGGGATATCCTATACGCATGAGACACACAATAGAGTATGAAATGAAGCATAGTCAGTCCACTCCCCAGGCTCTACTGGGAACGAACTACTCTGATACCAAATTGTAACGACCTAATTTTCAATATGTCTAGATCATACCAGAAACTGAGCGCTACCAATTTGTCTTCCTAATTATTATCTATTATTTATCATATGAGCCTGATTCGTTGTTAAAAGCGTAGTTAATTTGCGAGGTGTATTTTTTATTTGAAAATGTTTAGATTAATAGACAGAATCATTTATAATCAATTCACAAATAATAACAGATAAAACAGTTATAAACAACCACACATAAATACATCACAAGTAGTTGACAACATTCGGTGATTCAGCCTTTATTAGAATATAGACTGTTAGTTAGAACACCCCTAGATATAGCTAAATAATATCTATATACATGTATATACATACAACATCCCAGGTCTTGACCTGTTCAAGAGGTCCCTAAGCTGGCACCTAGGCTAGCCTAGACTTTATACTCACCTAGTCCCTCTAAACTACTAAAGCGAGGGAAAGTACGTTCTAGGTCTTCAAAACTCAAGTCAGGTGGAACGTCATCAAAAGATAGAACATCGTCTGCTACTCCTCTGTACGATCAGACTTTTCCACAGGACGTCTCTCTGGTGCCTCATGAAGTAGCCACACAATAGGAATCTCCTACACAGGATTTAGGTTAAAGTACGCATACAAACGGGGTGCAGATGTTGGCTGGTCTCACAGTATATACATATAAACAGAGAACGATATTCACCCTAGACTCAGAAGACTATCTAGAGCAGAATCCTCTTCTTGCGAATGGTCATCAGCGAACTATGGTAAGGTACTCTTACTTCAATCTGAAGGGGGAAGGGAGAAAGAAGGGTTAAGAACTGGGGAGTTCTTAGTAGGGTCAGGGTTATTAGTTACGTTCATTAATTCTATGTTGTTTAGCAGACTATTAGCAGAATACAAAGAAGCAGTAATTAGAAAACACAGATAAGTAGAGAAGATAGAAAAAACAGATAGCAGAACACAAACAGAAGAATACAAGAAAATAACACAAGCGCAGATAATGGAATACAAACAAGGAAAGCATACATTTATACCACAATCATAACAAAGGAAATGCGCAACCAAGTATGATGTATGTCTAGCCCTAGCGCAGGTAATGAGCTCATCTGTCGGTTTCTACCCGCTCCCGACGTAACCCGAAGCAGTTGAAACGGGTATGGTTTTCCAGTAAGCATAGGTACAGTTCTCACTAACCGACGTATGCGTCATATTCTCTGTAAGCAAACTCTGCCTTATAGGTGGCGGCATTCCAGCCGTGTATAAAATCATATTCTCTGTAAGCAATCCTTGCCTTACAGGTGCAGCATTCTAGCCGTGTATGAATTAATATCCTCTGCAAGTGATCCCAGGTTATCAGTTGCAGGTTCTGCTCTCAATAGCTGTGTAACACTGGAAAACTTTCTGTGGTCGTACCACTATCTAACTGACTGCCTTCACGCAGCAGATCATTACATAATCATTCTCATTATCATCATTCATCATCATTCTCATTATTCATCATCATTTTCACATTCTTATGCAGTACCTCTTTCTTTCTCTGTTCAATCATACTGTACAAATTTTACATCTTTCACTTTTACAATATCTTGGCTCAAATCATTTCTCTTTATCATATTATTCTTTTCTCTTTGTATCTCTTTACTTTACTCTGGTTACTCTGTGCTCTGTGTTACTTTTTTCTGCTCTGATTTCTCTGTTTAACATGTGTATTTAAAGCTTATGTAAATTTCGGTATGAATAGTTAGCCTATCCCAGGTATAGGTTCATTAAGTGTATACTGAAACAGTTTAACTTTTCATATAACACCTAACCCTAGTCGCAACTCAAGTACTAACTAAGTTGCCCTAGTTCGTTCACTAGTCTCTGTCTGTTTTTCTGTCATTAAAATTTTACAGACTTTTTCTTTGCTTTTTATCTTTTCTTTAACTTTTTATCTTTTCTTTATCTTTGCCTCACTATCATGTTATTACCACTCCCTAAGTGTTTTACGAAGGTAATTATGAGATTCTGCACTTAAAGTTGTCTTTCTAAAGCTTTTACAGAAAACTGCCTTTTCCATATTATTTTATTATTTTTATTAAAATATTATTTTTAATTAAATATTATTATTTAATATTTTATTATTATTTATTATTTTAATACTAAATTTTCGAAAATTAACTTACCTTTTACTTTTAACCTTTAAAATTCACTTTTTACCACCCGTAACTTTTAATATTTCTACTTTTACCACCCTAACTTCCAGAAATTACCATATAACCCCTTAAACACCAAAAATTTTACTTCCTTGCCCTTTCTAAGATCTAAAAGGTGTTATTCAATGTTCTTCACCACACTCAAAGTGTTCTTTGTGTTCTTCGTATATTCTTCAAATTCTTTCTCTGTTTTTACCCGTTTTTCAGTCTTTTCAGCAACCGATTTTTACCAAAATTCAAAATAAATTTCCAGCCACTAAAACCCCATCTTTTCTACATGATTTTAACACAAATTGAACCTCAATTTACGCTCTAGGGTTTCATTTTCTAGCAGCCACAAGAACACACATTCATAGCTTGAATTTCATCAAATTTCATCAAATTTTCACCAAAATTTCAAGAAGAATTACTCATACAAACAATCAATTTCAAGCACAGACAAACCATATCATAATCACACAACTCAAACACAATCAATCAAGATTAAATTCGTCAATCCCTACTTGGTTTTGCTGCTCCTAATTCGGTTAAACTTTCAGGTGGTCCTTAAGCACTTTTTCCTCCTAAATCACATCAAGAACAACTTTAAATCCAAAAAATCTCAACTGACCAAATCTCACTCAGTATGTTAGGAAGAGATATCTCACCTTAGACTTACAGGAAATTCACGTTTCTTGGCCCTCAAGTCAAGTTAAGCATGATTCCTAAGGAAGAACATCAAGAAAACACATGTTTTGCATGGTTTTCCTTGAAAACCGAATTGAAATGGGAGGGAGACAGCCGTCTCACCTTATTTCCATCCTTGATAAGTTACATGGTTATGTAGAGGAAGAAGAGAGGATCATTTTGGTGAAATCGGAGTTTTGATTTGAGTTTTAGTTCAGAAGAAATCAAGCTTTGAAGATTAAGTGTTCATGAAAGTTTCTCTCTTTTCTCTCTTGTTATTTTCGGCCAAAATGATGAAATGAGACAGCCTTGGAGGTCTTGGGGGTGTAAGGTGAGTTGTGATTGGTTGGCTTGGAGGTGGATTAAAATAATATTAAAATATCTCTAGTGTACAACTACTAAAACTAGGTGTATCGGAACACTCGTAAAAAGATCTCTAAAAATTATTTTCTGAGATACTAGCATGAATGACACTAGTAACATATTTATTATGAGAATAGAACATGTATAATGAGGCCTTAGCATTGCTAAATTCATCAGAGAGTGCTGGTGCTAAGCTGCACCAGTAAACCGTAAACCCGGTTAAAACGATTTTATGTTTTTAACAAAAACAGACCAGGTAACCTTATAATGTCATTCAAGCATTTTCTAATACTAATATAATGATAATATTATACTATTATCTCTCTCCTCTCATGAATCGAGTCCGGTTCATTAAACAGAGACTATTTACGAAAATCAGAATCAAAACTGCCAACCAATACAGTTCAAAAACAAGGTTCTTCGCGATTACATTATGGAGCTTGCCTCAGGGGAGGTTCAAACTTAAGGATGACATAATGATAATGAGGATTGAGATGCTTGATGATATAACAGAGGTGTTCCCTTTACTGATCTTCTGGAGAAATCCGTAGTTTCAGAAGAGATCTCATGTACTCGAAAATCAGGGTTGTTACAGAATACTCACTTAATTGCACCCTTTGAGACTTTTATTTATTGACCCCTTTGTCTTTTCAAGGTTCATTGCATTCTTAGGCTAAGTGTTCTATGAGGGGGCGACTCTTTAAAATAAGCTTTCAGCCAACACTCCCGAACCAGTTGGTTCAAGGTGATAGGTGTTGAAACACCCCTAAGGACTTACTCCCTCAAGTCTCTCTCCCCCATACATGCACACCACAGGCACATGGTTTGTTATTTTCTTTCCTTGAGGCCTTGGTGTCCAGCACCTCTTTGGGTTACTAAATGTTCTGTAGCAAGGTTGCTCTTGATAGTGGATTTTCAGTTGATAATCCCGGGTTAGTTAACCCAAGTTATCAAGTGATGAAGAACTCCTAAGAACTTATTCATCCAACCAGATCCTTGGTACAAGAGCACCACAGACACATCCCTCAAGATTCAAGCCCTTAGTGCCTAGCCTTATTTCTTATTACTTTTCTTTCTTTTTCAACTCTTATTGTTCTTTTCCTATTTCTTATTAGGATCTTGTTATTTAGCTAGTCTCATGGGGTGTGTTTCAAGCATATGACTTCAGGATAGATAGTTGCCTTCCTACCTTGTTGGTGAACCAACTTAGCTAATCTATTACCACACCACAAATTTAGGAACTTACTCCACAATATGAAGATGCATACATTCTAAAGGATAGATAGTTGTCTTTCAGGATAGATAGTTGTCTTTCATAGCATACATTCTCTTTTTATTTGATTCAAAAGGATAAGCATACAAGTAGCAAGGTGAAGATGCAGCAGTGACATTAGACTAGCAAGCATAGACCTAAGCAATGACAACTTAAAGGCAGAATTTAAAATTCTAAACTACCATGGAAACATGTTCTATTTCATACATGATTTTCCTTATTTAAAGCTTTGAAAAATATGGAACAAAGAGGGAACTCCACCACCTTTTACTCATGGGGGTGCTCATGCTCTCCCTTTTGTTTGTCCTCTTTGTGTCCACTTGTGTTTCCTCGTATCCGTGCTAGTCTGGCTTTCTTCCACTCCTCAAGTGCCTTCCTTACTGATTCATGACTCTTATCTACCCTCTCTCTTTCTTCTCGCGCTAATTCATCCTTTACTTCTTCATATCTTGTGATTCCCGGGTGCAGTACAGGTAGTTGTCCAACTAAGTACCCGAGCCTGGCTTGAGTGTTTACATGATGTCCAGTCTCGTTCATGTAAACTCCTTCTGCAAACGCTCTGTATTCGTCAAAGATTTCTGCCTGTTCCAGTTGTTTCTGATGCATATCATGTATGTGTGCACCTTGATGTGCTTGGATGTTGATTAGCTTTTGGATGGCTTCTTGTTGTTGATCTTGCCTTTGCTCTATCCTGTGGAAGGATTCACCCCAATGTTTTCCTTGTTCTAGTTCCTGCTCCATCAATTGCTTTTACCATTCCCCCTGTTGATTCATCCATCCAGAGAGTAATTCTTCTTGACGGCTTACCAACTGTAGTTGCAACTCTTTCTGTGCCCCTTGATTTTCCAAGTATTGTCTAGATAAGCCATCAATGGCTTCCTGTAGATGGTGCATGTCTAAAGGGGCTTGCTCCTCTAAGTTTTGTCCTTCTACTACTTGATGGGCTGGCCTCTTTCTTGGCTTTCGTTGAGGTAGGAGAGATGCAACCGCATGCATCCGTCGGACAGTAATTGGGATGCCCACTTTTATCCACTCGGGGTCCTCATCTTCGAACACCATCCCAGCCCTGTCACACAAACAAAAAATAGTGCCGGGGTAGCCTAAGCTTCCTCCAGAATCGCTCTTTTCAGCCATCTTCCTAATACCTTGAGCTATAAGTTCATGGACCTTGATCTCTCTCCCTTTAAGTATACATTGCACCATTGTTGCTCTCTTAAGATTCACCTCTGAGTTATTCCCAGCAGGAAGGATGGATCTCCTTACAATTTTAAACCACCCCTTTGCCTCAGGGGTGAGGTCCCCTCTCTTGATGAACTTGGGTTTCCCCTGAGGATCTCGTACCCAATCAACTCCTCGCACGCATATATCTTGTACAATCTGGTCATGATTGGGGCTGCCATCTATTATGGAGTGATAGCTTTCTTCTGCAAAGGGTGTGGCTCGTAGCTTTAATGCCCTTATGATGCTCATGGGGCTAAAGTCCACGGTTACCCCTCTCACGAAGCTTATATAGGAGTCATCTGCCTTATCATACCTGACTGCATTTGCATAAAACTTTCTTACAAGAGTTGCATTTACTTTTATGACTGGATCAGTAAGGAGCTCCCATCTTCTCTTCTCCACCTTCTCTGTGATTTCGGGGCACTCAGTTTTTCTGACTTGAAAACCTAACTCATATATGATCTCCTTCTCAACCATCCATCCATATTACAGTGCATGGTGAAAGGTTTTGAATTTCTTCTCATCGAAAGGGCGTCGCTCCATCGGCTCCTTCCCTTTTCTTCTCTTAGAGCTTGATGATGCCATAAGTGATTGTTAATATGTGAAGGTGTAAAGGGTGTGGATAATTGGCTTCGGCCGGTTAAGATGGGGTGTAGTGAAGGGAGTGAGTGAGAGTGTTTTTGATGGGGTAAGAAGAGTTGGGTGTTGAAAGTGGGAAGTGTAGAGGATGGAAATTGGAATGTGAAAGGGAGTATAGACTAGGAACCACTTTATATAGGGAGATGGTGAGTGAATGAAAGGTGTGGATTGATGGAGTGGTTGTGTGATGAACGGATGGGGTTTAGCATGGGATGAGAACAAGGATCATCAACTTTATGAAGGGGGGTTGGTTCGATTTCCAAGCGTGTCACTCTTCCAATGTTGCATGGCAACATTTCCCAATGCATCCCCCTTGAAAACACGTGTATAGTACTTATCCTTTTGTGGTGGCCGAATCCTCCTTCTTCAATTGTCCCATCAATTCTCCTACAAATAAAGGGATATGATTAATGAATTTGTGAAAAGTGGTGGAAAAATTTAAAAGAAAAGAAAGAGTAACTACTTTTTAAAATTTTTTTTTGTTGTTAACTGACTAAGTGCTATTCATAAGTACAAACCAACTGACTGATTGATTGTCCATGTATGCAACATTGGTAACACCAAACTTAGTTTGTGGCCATGTGGAGTAAAAGGAATTGTTCAAGGTTCTAAGAGTGACATGATATGAATTGCATTCATGTTCTCTTAGTGTGCCTTGAACACCAAACTTGTTCTTCACTATATGTTGCATAAAAGGATTCATTCAAGTATATGTCAGAGTTGATTTGGATTTCATGAACCTTGCATTATTAACTACTTTTAAAAGCATATAAAACATGGGTTGCCTCCCATGAAGCGCTTCTTTAGCATCACTAGCTTGACGTTCTGCCCTTTGTCAGGGTGGTTGGTAATGCTTCAGATCTTCCCCTCTTGCAGTAAACCTATATCCATTGGCTTCATCAAGGATCTCTACATGCTCTAGGGAGAGAACTTTGTTGATGGTGAAAACCTTAGGTAGCTGAGATGGGATGGTGGGGAGATGAGGTGGGTTATCTAGGAAGTAAGCTGAGATCACTTTATCCCCTGGAGAGAAATCCTCTGTAGGGATCTTCTTGTTCCTCCATCCCCTTGGTGCCTTCCTCTTCGTTCCTTTTGATGTTGCCCTACTCTTTGTGGCCTCTTCTTTCAAGGAAATGTTGTTGCTGGTCTCATATGACTCTGGTGGTTTAGGTTCCTTCTGATTTTCCTTAAGCTGTGACAGTTGCTGATTATCTTGTTCATCAACCAAAGGGATTCCCTGTGATTCAATGCTTGTTTCTTCCACCAGTGCTTTGTCGTGCTCTTTCCTTGGTTCCTTGCTTTCCTGATCTGCTTCTTGTGAGGGTTTGAAGACATTGAATGCGAGTTGTTCGTTATGTATCGTCAATATTAGCTCTCCTCGCTCCACATCTATGAGCGCTCTGGCTGTAGCTAGGAATGGTCTTCCCAATATGATTGGGTGAAGGTGACTCTCTTCTATTTCCAATATGACAAAGTCTGTAGGAAGGAAGTAGTTCCCAACCTTTACCAACACGTTTTCAACCACTCTTACTACTTATTTTTGAGTTTTGTCAGCTGGCCTAATGACTACGTCTGTGGGCATTAGCTCATTGATCTGCAGCTTCTTCATAAGGGATAAAGGCATTAAGTTGATGCTTGCTCCTAGGTCACAGAGTCCTTTGTCAAACATTGTTTCTCCTATGGCACAGGGGATGTGAAAACTCCCTGGGTCCTTCCTTTTTGTAGGCATCTCTGATTGAATGAGAGCACTACACTCCTTATTCATCACTATTGTTTGCCCTCCTTTGAGTGAGCTTTTCCTGGTCAGCAGCTCCTTCATATACTTAATGTATGAGGGCATTTGTTGGAGGGCCTTGATGAATGGTATGTTTACTTGGAGAGATGCAAACATGTCAAGAAACCTTGAGTATATTCTCTTTTCTACACCACCCTTGAGTTTTTGGGGAAAGGGTGCATAGAGTCTCAACAGCTCCTTCTGTGAAATTTTCGTTTTTTGGTGATCCTCTTCCTGTTTCTCTACTGATGTATCTCTAGGTTGTTCTAATGGTTTGTTCGGCTCTTCCTCAGTCCCCTTATCACTTATAGTGACCATCTTGCAATCTTCCCATCTAACCTTCTTTGCTTCACCTCTCGGGTTCTTCTCTGTGTCACTTGGGAAGCTATCAGTAGGTTTGGGAATCTTTTCAGAGAGGCATCCCACTTGAAATTCCAGCCTCTGAATGGTGTCTCCCTAGTTTTTAAGATTAGCTCGCACCTCCTCTTTGAACACCTTGTTATCTTGAATCTCTTTGTATATGCCTTCAAGTAGAGTCTCAATCCTTGATAGTCTTTCTTCTGATGATGGTGAGTTGAGATTGGAGGGATGGGAAGGGCCATTTTGGCTTTGGTATGGATGTTGAGGTGTGTTGTTAAGTGGGTGCTGATATGATCTGTGTGTGGAATGTTGGTGAGCTGCATTGTTGTTGGGGTTGTGGCGTCTCTGATCTTGGCCTTGGTCTTGTTGATTTCCCCACCCAAAGTTTGGGTGGTTCCTCCAACCAGGATTGTAAGTCTTGGAGTATGGGTCATGGTTCTGCCTAGGTAGATTTCTAATGTAGTTGGCTTGTTCCTGATCACCATCTGCTTCTTCATTTATTCCTTCTTGAGCTGCTGTTGAGGTGGTGATTACTGCTACTTGACTCCTCTCTATCTTCTTGGTAAGGTCAGCCAGCTGCTTGGTGATCATCTTGTTTTGAGCTAGTAGTGCATCCACATTGTTTAGCTCTATTACTCCTCTAGTGTTGCCCCTTTCAGAAGCATAGAAGTAGTCATTCTCAGCTACAGTCTCAATTACATCTATGGCTTCTTCAATGGTCTTCTTCTTGTTCAGAGATCCCCCGGATGAGTGGTCTACTGCCTTCTTTGATTCATAAGAAAGACCTTCATAGAAAATGTGTAACTGCACCCATTCATTGAACATATCTGGTGGGCACCTTCTTGTCAGATCCTTAAACCTCTCCCATGCTTCATATAGAGTCTCACCATCTTGTTGCCTGAAAGTTTGAACTTCAGCTCTCAACCTGTTGATTCTTTGAGGAGGATAGAATCTCGCCAAGAACATGTTCACCACATCTTCCCAGGTTGTTAAACTCTCCTTCAGAAAGGATTCTAGCCATTTAGATGCCTTGTCCTTGAGTGAGAAAAGGAATAGAAGTAGTCGGTAGGTGTCAGGATGAACACCATTAGACTTCACAGTGTCACATCTCCTCAGGAAGGTGGTTAGATGTTGATTGGGATCTTCTTGAACACTTCCTCCGAATGAACAGTTGTTCTGAACAAGGGTGATGAGTTGTGGCTTTAGTTCAAAGTTGTTGGCATGTATGGTTAGCTTTTGGATGCTACTTCCACAGTTTCCTGGGTTTGGATTGATGTAGGATCCTAGAACTCTTCTCTCTTGCCCAGCATGATGCACTGGGCCTTCTCTGCCATGGTTGTGAGCCTCTTCTTCATGATGGTTCTCCATATTCTCATCCATGTCTAGTTCAAAATACTCCTCTTCTTCCTCCGTACGAACTACTCTCTTTCCTCTTGCTTCCCTCCTTAATCTAAGGAAGTTTCTCTCAGGTTCAGAATCAAAGGAAGTTGAAGCCCCGCTTCCTCTACCTGTCATACAACCAACAAGGCAAAAGCAAGAAGGGGGTAGATGCAGAGAGTATTCTTGTTAGAAATGCTGTTAGTGTGAGTGATGCAATATATCAAACAGTTAGTGGGTCAGTGAACTAAATAGTAAAAAAAATGCACAGATAACACCACAAACGGGTAAAGGGTAAAGGGAAGGAAATAACTAAAACTGAAAGTAAATTACTCAAATGAAATTAAATCAAACAAAAGAAATAAAAATGCTCAATCTAGTTATCCACCAATTTAATCATTGTTGATACAAAATCAATCCCCGGCAACGGCGTCATAAACTTGATGCACGGAAACTTGTCTCTCAACAATTTCCCTCGGCAAGTATACCGAATTGTCGTCAAGTAGAAACTCACAATAGAGTGAGTTCGAATCCCACAGGGATTGATTGGTCAATCAACTTTAATTAGAGGAATGTTCTAGTCGAGCTAAGCAGAATTTGATGTGAAAGTTGCAAGAAATTAAATGGCGGAAAGTAAATAGCAGAAAATGTAAATGCTGGGAATAAAGAGCTGAATATAAATGACAAAAAGTAAATTGCAGAATCTTAAATGGGAAATGGGGAATTTAGCATGAAAGTAAATTGCAGAAATTAAAGAGAATGGGTAAGATCAGAAAAGGGGGTTTCATTGGGCTTAGGAGATGTTGCATTCTCCGGATCAAGTTTATGTTCATCTCTTCCTCAATCAATGCATTCATTGATCTCCTTGGCAATCTTAAGTGATTGAACTCCAATTCCTTGGTAATTCAATCTCTCAAATCTTGATCAATAGCCAATTCCTTGGTCCAATTGCTCATGAGAAGAGATGAAGTATTGTCACTGATTATACCACATGTATTTCCAAATCAAGGTGTTGGTAGGATTACATGTCACTATATCCATCCAGACCCTAATTTGGTCCAACATGAGAAAGCATTTCTAGCATGATCTCTTCATTCCTCTTCCAAGGTTCTGAAGAGATCCAAGTATGAATAGCTTCTTTTCCAAGATAACTACCCAATTGGATGAAGATTGAAAGCTTTCTATTAAAATCAAGAGAAAAGAAAGAAGAAGAATAATGAAAACTATTATTGATCCATCAAATTACAACAGAGCTCCCTAACCCAATGAAAGGGGTTTAGTTGTTCATGGCTCTGAGAATGGAAAACAAAGATGGAGAGTGCATTCTGAAAGTAAAACTAGAAGTTACAGAGAAAGTAAAATTATACAGAAAGTAGTTCTCCCAATCCAAAAGTTCTTCTCTAGTTCAAAATTACTCCTATTTATACTACTCTTCTGATCTTCTAGTTGGCTCTTCAAGTCTTGGATATGGGCCTTTTGATCTTGAGTTGAAGCAGTTATCATCTTTAGTGGGCTCAGCTTCACTTGCAGAGAAAGTGTGCAGTAGGCATGGACTTTAGCTTAGGGCGTTAGTGGTGTTAACGTTAAGTGAAAATGTGGTGTCGAGAACGTTAGTGACAATTACCTTTTTCACTAACGTTCCTAACCCAAAATGGTCCACATTAACTTCAACGTTAGTGGCACTAACGTGACCACTAACGTTGCCTCTTGGCCCATCGTAAATGTTACTGGGGTTTACCTTTCCCAATAATGTTGAGAGTACCCCTTTCTCCCTACGTTAGAGTTCACATTAGTATAGTTAACGTGACCTTTAACATAGGCTTGCCAAATCTTCGAGAGCGTTAGTGACACCTACCTTTTTCACTAACACTCCAAAACGCCCTTTTTCCATGTTAGTGCCTCACGTTAATTACATTAACGTGACCACTAACGTGGTGTTGATTGCCATCTCCAACGTTAGTGACAAAGGTGAGTGTCACTAACGTTGGCTCATCATCCCTTTCATCCACGTTAGCTTCCATATTAATGTAATTAACGTGGCAACTAACGTGGCTCATAGTGGCTTAGTCCAATGTTAGTGATAAAGGTGAGTGTCACTAACGTTGGTGATTCCTTGCTCCTTCCACGTTAAAGTTCCCGTTAACTAAGTTAACGTGGCTCTTAACGTAGCCAATATGGGCTTAGTCCAATGTTAGTGACAAAGGTGAGTGTCACTAACGTTGGCATTATCTTTCTCTTCCACGTTAGAGTTCACGTTAACTGAGTTAACGTGACTCTTAATGTGGCCAATTGCCCTTTTTGGAGCGTTAGTGTAGTTAACGTGGTATTTAACATGGGCTATGATGGCTTCGAAGACGTTATTGGCGATCTGAAGAACTGAGGATTGATGGTTTAGAGGTTATAGAAACTCTCGTTGTAAGTATAGTTACTAAACCAAGCAATCAACCTTTCTTACAAAAGTTGTGGTTGTCACAAGTAACAAACCCCTTAAAATTGATAACTGAGTATTTAAACCTCGGGTCGTCTTCTCAAGGTACTGCAAGGAAGTATGTTCTTATTATTGGCTATAAAGGTTGTAATCGGGGTTTAGAAGGTGAGAGGCAAGTGATTTAAATGACAAGTGAAGTAGAGGGCCCATAAAGTAAATAAATACTCTAAAGTAAACTTCTGGCAAGAAAAGAGAAATTGGAAGTCCAACTTAGTTATTTCTCTCAACAATAATGAAAGTTGAATCTAAATTCCACTTAGTTAACCTTTACTAAAGTAATGGAAAGTCAAGGGACTAATTAGTTTGACCTTCGAATCCTATTTATTTCCTAAGAAAAAGTTGGGATTATTGAAGTTCAATTCAATTAGCAAGATAACGATTATCAATTATGGTGAGTTTAATAATGTTGAGTTACTGATTTCTTAACCAAGACCAAAAGGGAAAAAAGTAAAATTGTTGGAATAAAAATATCCTTAGATAGAAAGCAATGGTAACACAAATTAAGGAGAAAGCAATCAATAACTGAAATACCTCAAATAATCATTAATTCAAATCATAACATGGAAAGGTTTCATAAGTCAAGTTGGCAACAATTATAGGTACGAATAAAAGCATTGAAGTAAATATTAAACCTGGATCGAGAGTCACTCTTACAAACTAATAGAAGTCCTAAATCCTAATCCTAATCCTAAGAGAAAGAGGAGAGAGCCTCTCTCAAACTAAATCTAAATCATGGAAGGTGAAAATTGGCGAGCTCCCCTATGAATGGATGTATTCCCTCACTTTATAGCCTCTAATCTGTGTGTTCTGGGCTGAAAACTGGGTCAAAAGCAGTCCAGAAATTGCCCCCTGCGATTTCTGTTACGTTCAGGTCACGGAAAGGTGACGCGGCCGCGTCGTCCAAGCGGCCGCGCAGATTGGGTGTGGGCCAGGTCACGCGTCCGCGTGACCCACGCGTTCGCATCAATTGGTGTCGGAGCAACTATAGCAAATTATATATTAAATTGAAGCCCCAGACGTTAGCTTTCCAATGCAACTAGAACCGCGTCATTTGGACCTCTGTAGCTAAAGTTATAGCCGTTTGAGTGCGAAGAGGTCAGGCTGAACAGCTTAGCAATTTTTCCAACTTATTGTATTCCTTCCACTTTTGCATGCTTCCTTTCCATCCTCTGAGCCATTCCTGCCCTATAATCTCTGAAAACACTTAACACACATATCAAGGTGTCTAATGGTAATAAGAGAGGATTAATATTAGCAAATATAAGTCCAAAGAAACATGTTTTCAATCAAAGCACATAATTAGGAAGGAAAATATAAAACCATACAAATAGTATGAATAAGTGGGTAAAGAGTTGATAAAATCCACTCAATTGAGCACAAGATAAACCATAAAATAGTGGTTTATCAACCTCCCCACACTTAAACACTAGCATGTCATCATGCTAAGCTCAAGAGAAGCTATAAAGATGAAGAGGAATGGTATGAAATGCAACTACATGCTAAATGCTTTTACTTACTTGGTTAAGAGTAAATAAGTTCTCCAAGACAAATACAAACCAATTTCCACTAATTCAAATCATACAATAAAAAGCAAGTGAACTTGTAAGAAGACAGCTCATGAAAGCAGGGAACATAGAATTTAATCGTTGAACCCTCACTGGAAGTGTATATCACTCTAATCTCTCAAGTGTATAGGGTAATTCACTCTACTCTTCTCTAGTCATGCTTTCTAAACCTTGTTCTTCATCTAACCAATCAACAAAAATTTAATGTAGTAATGCAAACATCATGAGGTCTTTTCAAGGTTGTAATGGGGCTAAGGTAAGGGTGAGGGTATATATATATAAGGCTAAGTGAGCTAACAAAGTGAATCCTTGATTAGTCTAAGATCTCACCTAACATATACATACTTTATATAATTTAAAAATACTTTACCTAGCTACCCAAAATTTTTTCCCACTTTTGTATTACATGCTCATGTATCAAACTTATTTTTTGAATTTTGTCCCATGTGCATTGATTTTTTTATTTTGCATTTGGGGTATTTTTTTTTCATTTTTCTTTTCTTCTATTTTTTTTTGTATCCCCTTATTTAATTACTTAATATATTTTTCTTCAATGCACATGGTAATTTAATTATTTTGATTTCACATGAGCATACTTCCCAAATTTTCAAATAACTTATTCAATTTAATTCCCTACTTTTTCATATCATCCCATGTTCCCATAAAATTTCCCACACTTAAATTTTACACAATATCTATCTTAAGCTAACCAAGGATTCAACTTGGGATTCTTATTTTGTTTTTCTGCTTAAGACTAGTAATGTGGTTATAAAACAGAAGGGATTTAAAAGCTCAAGGGGGCAAACAAGGGTGATGTAAAAGGTAGGCTAATTTTGGGATAAGTGAGCTAAAATCAAACAATGGCCTCAATCATATGCAAGCATGTAAATACACTAAATATTGGACATATAGAATGGAACAAAAAAATAGATTACAATCATAGAGAAGGAAACACACAGGAATAAAATATTTATGGTTAAATAATGTAACCATATAAATAAGCTCAAATCTCACAGGTTGTGTGTTCTTTGGCTCAAAAACCATGTTCCAAATACAACTTCAAACAAGTTTTAACATAAAAATTTTTTTTCTTTTTTTTTAAATTTAAATTAGTGAAATTTTTTTCAAAGATATGGTCTTAAAAGAATTTTATTACTTTAACCAAGTGGTAAAATATGCAAAAAATTAAACAAATATGCAATCAAACATTCAAATGCAACAATGAATAAGGAAAATAAATCATTGGTGTTGAGATAGAGGAGTAACTAACCCATGGAGATCGGTATCGACCTTCCCACACTTAAAGATTGCACCGTCCTCGGTGCATGCTGAGATGTGCAGGTGGACGGGTTGCTCCAACTGATGCTTTTCTCCAAGGATTGTGCAGATGGACTTGTCTGTTTTCTCATGCAAACGCCTTCTAGTTCCCTTCCGAGTGGCCATCCTGAAAGAAAAAGGGAAGAAAAAGTAACCCAGTAATAGAGATAAGAAAATAAATGAAGTATGGTTAGGTTAATGCCAAATGAAAAGGGTCTCATTTACATGGAAGCTTCAACATGTACATGAGAATACAATAGAAGCCATGGCATACCAGTGGTGCAGAATATGCAACCAAGGGAAGGAGTGTGGGTAAAATATCAATATAAGTTCATGTCAATGCAAGAAGGAATTCAAATATCATAAAAGAATAGCATTGATTTAAATAATATTACCCAACAGTGTAAACAAGTCACTAAGCACCAAGATAATACCATAAAAGATATAACAGTTGAATAAGAACATTTGAACACCAATAGTTTTAGAAAAGAAAATAAAAATATGCACAAAATTAAAATGCAATGAATGAAAGTATGCAAATAAATAAAATAAAATAAAAGATAAGAGGAATGAGAAGAGTAAGAAAGAAAGAAGAAAGAAGAAAAGATAGAAGAAATTAGGATTGGAGAAGAAAAGATAAGATATTTGGCAAATTAGGATAAGCTGTGCGGCGCAATCGACGCGATCGCGTGGGGCACGCAGTCGCGCGACTTGCGCTTAAACTGATTGACGCGATCGCGTGACCCGTTTTATGCTGCTGGTGCCAGGGCAGCCTCGCGCTTGCACAACTCTCTATTTAAATTGCATGTTGCCAAAAATCTGGGTGACGCGATCGCATGGGGCATGCGATCGCGTGAGTGGCCACTTAGTAGGATGTGACGCGGCCGCGTGGTGCACGCGGTCGCGTGAGATGGACTGTGCGTCCAGCGCCAGTCCAACACCACTCTAGCACAACTTTCGGCTGTGCACCATTATTACGTTGAAATCCTGGTCACGCGGCCGCGTGGGGCACGCGGTCGCGTGGGAGGCCATTATTCCCATATGACGTGGTCGCGTCAGCGACGCGGTCGCGTCAGCGACGCGGTCGTGTGGGACGATTTGTGCCATTAGCACGCCTCCAGCCACGCTCCAGCGTGACTCTCTGTTCGTTTTTATTTTCTCTCCTCTCCTTGCGACGCGGACGTGTCGCTGATGCAGTTGCGTCGCGTGGCATTTTTTTTATGTGTATGATAGATGCATAATGCAATGATTAACATGAATGCTATGCATGATTCCAGGTTCAATGAAGTAAAATGAAAAGGAAATAAAAATGAAAGCAATTAACAAGAAATAAATTGAAAAAGAAGCGACCATACCATGGTGGGTTGTCTCCCACCTAGCACTTTTAGTTTAAGTCCTTAAGTTGGACATTGTAGGAGCTTCCTGCTATGGCGGCTTATGTTTAAATTCGTCCAAAAATCTCCACCAGTGCTTGGAATGCCAATAGCCTCCGGGGTCCCATACTAGGCATGTAAAGCTTCTGAGCAGCTTCAGACAAATTTTCAGACTCCCGGGGTGACGAATGTCAGAATAAACTGTAGGATCCCAAGCCTTGCTTTTAAATCCGCCTCCGTCTTGAGCTATATGTTTCCATCCGGGCGGTTTAAAAAGAAGAATCTCACCATGGTGACCAAACATTCTCCGTGATCCATGCAATTGAGCATGATACCAATCCATGTACTTCGAGGTGAAGCGTGGAACCTTATTGAACCTTGTGCACCAACTCTGAGTATGAGCCATTTCCCTCTTACTCTTAAAGCCGCAAAGAGCTCTAAGCTGGCCATCTGTTTCAAGCAAACCATATTCAAGTGAATAAGTAAAGTTATAGGTTAAGGATTGTACCCACTTGAAGCTTGTATTAGGTGGTAATGGCCTTGGGATAGGTGTTTCTGGTGGTTCTGCAAGTTCTACTCCCTTGGGTTCTTTTGTGAATTTCTCCACTTCCTTGTAAGAGTCTTCAAATGTAGTATCACCCTGGTCAAAGTCTTCTATGTCTTCCTCATCACTTGAGTCATAGATTGGAGGTTGAGAGAAATCTACCTCCGCATCATTTTCATATTCACTTGGGGAAGATTCTTCAATCTCAGAGAATTCACTTGCTAATGCAAGTTCATTACTAAGAGAATTTGACTTGTGACTATCATCATCAAGGGAATTTGTGTCCTGGGTTATTCCATCTGATTCTTCATAAACAACTTGCTTTGGAGATTGTACAATATCCTCCTTAGCATCAACTGTAGCGTCCTTGACGGAGTTCTCCTCAGTTCTGGATTCCCATGGAGGTTTAGCATCTCCTAGATCTTCAACCAACTCTTCTTCTTGAACAATGACAGCTTCTTCTACTTGTTCTAGTACGAATTTGTTTTCTGTCTTATCCACTGGACTTTCTGGTATTTCCTTCATGCTACGCTCTCCGTTAGACTGTTCACATGGGGCTGTGGCTGATCCTTGTGTATTTGAGCATCTAGAAACCCATTGAATTACTACTTGCTCCAGTTGTCGAATGGTTGTTTGAAATTTATTTATTGTTTCCTTTAGGCGAACCTCTGCTTCTCGGGTTGCCGGACTTGGGCATGATACATAGGAAAGTGGTGGTGATTGGGAGTGATTGGATTGGTACTGGGGTAAGGAAGGATCATATGGTGGCGAATGGTGAAGAGAAGCTCGTGAGTGTGGTGGTTCGAGGTTATGTTGAAAGGATGGTTTATATGTACGGGGTGGGGCTTGTTGGTAGTTACAAGGTTATCTACCATATCCTTCAGCTGGGTATGCACTGTATAATGGTCTTTGTCTAGGATATCTCGGAGGGTGTTGCTGCCTGAAGGGTTGATTAGATCCTCTTGGCTCCATCCATCCTTGATTGGTCTGGCCTTGATGCACATTCCTGCTGTAACTTCTATTTCCTTCAACAAAGTTAGAACCAAACTTAAAGCGAGAGGGGTGAGAGTTCATGGTAGCAAATAAAGATGAAAAGGAAGAACAAAAATAGAGAAACAAGCAAAAGAAAAATATTTACAATAACCAATAATAAGGCACACGTTAGCAGTTCCCCGGCAACGGCGCCATTTTGAAGAACTGAGGATTGATGGTTTAGAGGTTATAGAAACTCTCGTTGTAAGTATAGTTACTAAACCAAGCAATCAACCTTTCTTACAAAAGTTGTGGTTGTCACAAGTAACAAACCCCTTAAAATTGATAACCGAGTATTTAAACCTCGGGTCGTCTTCTCAAGGAACTGCAAGGAAGTATGTTCTTATTATTGGCTATAAAGGTTGTAATCGGAGTTTAGAAGGTGAGAGGTAAGTGATTTAAATGACAAGTGAAGTAGATGGCACTTAAAGTAAATAAATACTCTAAAGTAAACCTCTGGCAAGATAAGAGAAATTGGAAGTCCAACTTAGTTATCTCTCTCAACAATAATGAAAGTTGAATCTAAATTCCACTTAGTTAACCTTTACTAAAGTAAAGGAAAGTCAAGGGACTAATTAGTTTGACCTTCGAATCCTATTTATTTCCTAAGAAAAAGTTGGGATTATTGAAGTTCAGTTCAATTAGCAAGATAACGATTATCAATTATGCTGAGTTTAATAATGTTGAGTTACTGATTTCTTAACCAAGACCAAAAGGGAAAAAAGTAAAATTGTTGGAATAAAAATATCCTTAGATAGAAAGCAATGGTAACACAAATTAAGGAGAAAGCAATCAATAACTGAAATACCTCAAATAATCATTAATTCAAATCATAACATGGAAAGGTTTCATAAGTCAAGTTGGCAACAATTATAGGTACGAATAAAAGCATTGAAGTAAATATTAAACCTGGATCGAGAGTCACTCTTACAAACTAAGAGAAGTCCTAAATCCTAATCCTAATCCTAAGAGAGAGAGGAGAGAACCTCTCTCAAACTAAATCTAAATCATGGAAAGTGAAAATTGGCGAGCTCCCCTATGAATGGATGTATTCCCCCACTTTATAGCCTCTAATCTGTGTGTTATGGGCTGAAAGCTTGTGGTGAAGATGTTTTAAGAAGAGACCTGGGTAAGTAAATTCTTAAGGATGCTTCAACACCTAGTACCCTAAAACTAACTAGTTTGGGAGTGCTAATTGAAAGCTTTACTAAAGGGTTGTCTTGAGACAGAACACTTAGAGTCGTGGTCAAGAAAGCACAACCAAAAAGAAAGAGAAACAACTCTTACTACTTAAAGGTGACAATCAATAGAAAGGACCCCTGAAGCTTATTCTTGATAGAACCCTCAAAGATCTAAGAGTTCTTTATGACATTAAAACATTCATACATGTGTTTAACACTTAGTCCTACCCTTAGTCATGTTGCATTCAGTCAAGGCCAAGGTCTCAATTTATAAAAGGCATACTCACATTGATTTGCTTGGGACAAGCAAAACTTAAGTTTGGTGTTGTGATGACTTGCATCATCTACCCTTCTTTTTTGCATAAAGAGGATCATAAAAGAGCATAAATCTCATTTGATCATTGCAATTCATGCATTATTTGATGAATATTATGGTACATTGCTTTGAGATGAGTTGTGCTGAATATCAGGTGAAAAAGACCTCAAAAATGGGAAGAAAGCAACAAAGAAGCTGGGCGTGTGAAACTGGCGTGCCACTTGGAGCAAACGTCACAAAAAATGCACCGGCGTGGCATGCCAGTACTGAAATCCAGAGGGGAGTCTCAAGCATTCACATGGGCGTGGCACGCCAGGGACTGGGCATGGCACGCTATTACAAAGTTCCAGAGAGCAACAATGGAGGACACTAAAGGGGCGTGGCATGCCAGGTTGGGCGTGGCATGCCAGGTTGGGCGTGGCACGCCTAACGCATCACCTACTATAGGCGTGCCACTTGAGCCAAGGGGCATGGCACGCCAGCTCATCACTCCAGGAGGAATCATCACCATGGCGTGCCACTTGGTATCGAAGGCGTGGCACGCCAGCTCCAAAAAGTCACTTAGGCGTACCACTTGAGGAACCAGGTGTGGCACGCCAAGCTTGAGAAGTCCACAATTGTATGGGTGTGCCACTTGAGCAGTATGGTGTGGTATGCTGGTACTAAATCCCATAGAAGGAGCTGAAGGCCAATGAATTCTGGGCATGCCACTTGAGGTCGAAGGCGTGGCACGCCAGGCTCTCAATCTCACTTAGGCGTGCCACTTGGTATCGAAGGCATGGCACGCCAGTCCAAGAATCTCACTATGGCATGCCACTTGAGTGCTGGGTGTGGCACACCAACTGTTAGAACCAACACTACAAGAAAAAAGGCCTGTTGGCACACTTTTTTTTTGCCACGCTTTTAAAGCGTTCTTAAAAGTGGTCAATGGCCACGCTTTTGCGAGGGTGGCCACTGAAATGTGATTTGGCCACGCTTTTTTTGTTATGCTTAAAAAGTGTGGCTATAGAGGGAAATCGGCACGCTTTTATGAGAGTGGCCAATAATTTGTGATTTGACCACGCTTTTTTTTGTCACACTTAAAAAGCACGGCCATAGAGGGAAACCGGTACGCTTGCAAAATGTGACTAAATAGTCTTCCAATTATCACCTTTTTAAAGCGTGCCCATATCCTATGTTTATTTAGACACCCTCAAAAACCATACCCATAGAATTCCCTCCTTCCAAAATTTAGTTTCCACCCATTTTTTTCACACTTCACTTTTTTTTTTCTAAGTGTTAACATATAAACCTAGACTAAAAGTAATAACATTAACAACATACACTACACTTTGTTTCGAAAATCATTTAACCCTAGCTCGCCATCACTCACCCTTCTCATCTCTGCAACCGTAACACAGCCATAACTCCCTCTTCCAACAACGCCGCTGTCTCCCTCTCTCAACCCGTCACAACCCCTCCCTCCAACCCGTCGTAGCACCTACGTCCATCCCTCCCTCCTCGCTCATGCCCCACGCCACCGTCTCCCTCTCTCACACGTGTCGCGCCAACCGTCAGCACCACTCGTCAGCGCAACTCGTCAGCGCCGCTCGTCAGCAGCAACCCGTCAGCGCCAACCTTCATTCTGCTAGTGCCGACGTCTATGGTGTTTATCCATGAATCGGCGGCAGGATCTGGAAGGAAACGATCGGTGGCATCTCTGTCGAGCTCGGCGCCGGATGCATCTCTGGCGGTGGCGGTAAAGATTCGATTCCTGGTTTAGGGTTTTAACTTGATTTTCTATTTTCTTTATTTGTCTAAACTTCTAATTATTTGATTTTTTTCTCATTTTGCTAAGCTTTAAATTATTTAATTTTTTGTTATGATTTTTTATTTATTTGTTCTGATTTTTTTTAGAGGATTTGTTTCTATTTTGATTGTTTTTAGGATTTTCAGTTATGATTATTTCTTGTTGGTTCTGATTATTTGTTCTGATTATTTCTTGTTGGATCGTTTTCTGCTTTTGTATTTTCTATCTTGTTAATAATCTTGTGTTGTCATCTCAAGTTATGCTTTATTGTTTGTTTCAGGGTATTCTGGCTGATATATTGAAATCCCTTGGTGACAACAAGAAGCACATGAGAGAATGTGCACTCAATACTTTGGATTTGTGGCTTGCTGCTGTTCATCTTGATAAAATGGTCTGTTTCAATCTTTTGTTAAGTGATTCTTCTGTCTTGTGTCTATCCTCTGAGTATGCTACTATTGTAGGTTCCTTATATTACAATTGCCTTGATGGATTCTAAACTTGGTGCGGAAGGGCGTAAAGACCTTTTTGATTGGTTATCTAGGCAACTTTCTGTGCAAAGCAGTTTTGCTAAAGCTGCACAACTTCTAAAGCCAGCCTCTACTGCAATGACAGTAAGTTTTGGCTTTTGAATTTTCATTCTTAATTCTTCTAATACCTTTCTTCTTTGTATTTCTATCCCTCTTCTCAAGATTATACAAGAACTGGTAGAGCATTATAGTGCTAAAGGGTGGTTACAGCGGGTTGAGCAATGTGTACTTCACATGGATATTTCATCATTGGATTTTAATCAGGTTGTTATTAGCTCTTCTAAAACCTCTTCCCTTGCCCTTTATTTCTTCTATTGGCCTAACTGTCTAACTGTTGAGTGCTTATATTTGATACATTGTTGAGGTGGTGACATTATGTCGGGAGCATGGCCTGTATAGCGCCCTGGTGTATCTCTTTAATAAAGGACTAAATGACTATAGGGCACCTCTGGAGGAGCTCTTTGAAGTCTTACAAAATAGCCAAAAGGATAGTGCTGTTGCACTTGGGTATGTTACATCTGTCGTTTTTAATATATTATTCTTGTTTGCTTTCACTGTATCCATGTAAAACATGTTGCTGCAGAACATTTGTGGACTTGAGAAATACATAGATCTTGTCGATAGACTTATGAATACATTTTCTTTCAAAAAAGACATATATAATAAAAAAGTTCTGAGAAATGTAATTATCATTTATGAGTTGTAAAGTTGTCTTGATGGCAATGTTAGGAACCTAAGTAATCATGGAAATATCTCTTAAACATTACGATTGAAAATGTTCCTCCTCCTTGTCAAACATCCTGTGGCAGAATAACGTAACCATTTCAGTATTTCTTTTTCACTGGTTGTGCCATTAAATAAAAAGGATCTTCTATTGAAAAATGAAAATATGCCTTTCTTATTTGAGCCTAGTTCTGATATTCCATTGGCCTTCAAATGCTAATAAAGTGTCTAGGCTTACTTGTGGCTGTCTCTACTCTCTAGTATGTACAAGTAAACTGACAACAATTTATTTACTACATGTAGGTTTGTTTCTGCTTCTAACAGGTGATTGAATATACTTTACAACACAGAATTGGATAAGTGCAGGATCTAGAAATGTTTTATTTGTGTTTTCTCCTATGGCCGCTAAAGCTTTACTTCTGCTTCTAAACACAGAGCTCTTAATTTATTTGTGTATAAATGTTTTTTTAATCCCATTTTCTTCTTTACATCCAACTCTTTTTTCCCCCTTCAGTTTTTTTTTTCAGTTCAGACATTTTCACTTCAGACATTTCTCTTTATTGGCTGTCTACACCAAAATGGGATTCAAATATTATCTAATCTTTCTAATATATCTTAGGTCTCATGTTGCTGCACCCCTGATTAACACTTTAGTGATTATTATTATTTATTAGTTTGGTGCTATCAGTTTGTTATTGTGATGATCATTACCAAACCAATTGAATGCCACTAATGGTGTTAAAATATATATGATATATCCATTAATTTGAATTTCATTCATGCTGATATATGAAATTGTTATTCAATTACATTGCCTATATATTCACATTATGTGCGCATTCCTTCAAAATAGTAGTGGCAGATCCTCCTTACTTGGTGAGAGTTAAATTGATTGCTGAAATTTTATTTGTTGAAAAATGAATGAGGATCCATTATGTGTATATATATATATATAGTACAAGTTATTTCAGTTTTGAAAACCTTGAGCTGGTTGATGATCTTAATGAACACATGGGGCTCATTTAATCTTTCTAACAAGTCACAATAGGTAAAATAAAGTTAGAATGCAAGGTTAGAGTGAGTGAAAAGCTAGGAATCAATTTTTGACCTCTCAAAACCCAAGGTTACATGTTGCAGAATTATGCAGTTTCAGGCAGCACTTTGTGAACAAAACTGGCAGAAATCTAGCCATTCAAAATGAGTAAAATTATTTTTCTATGAAACCTTTAGATGTCTGGATTGTTCTCCTAAAATTTCAGAATTTTCCAACGTGTGGGTTTGGAGATATGATTTTTAGAAAATGGTCATTTTCTGCAGAAAGAATGCTGTCTGAATTCTGGAACAGCAACTTCAAAACCACATATCTCAATACTCTGAAACTCTTTGGAGGTGAAACCAAAAAGAGGTGAAATATTAGGATGTCTAGTATTTTATGTCCAAAGTTTAGGACAATTCGAATTTTGTAGAGAAAGTTGTGCCTTCTGGAAGCAGGTCTGTTCAGTGCTGTGACAGCTCCCTTTTCTTAAAACAAAACCATATTTCGAGGGGCATAACTTTTTCTAGAGAAGTGAAAATGTTCTGGAACTTGAACTGGGTGAAAGATGGGTAAGTCTAGTTCAACCACACCAAAATTTAGGAGAATCCAAGCAAAGATGGATTTTATATGATTTTTCTAAATTGGTTACTGCTTGCTGTTTTTCTGAAGTGTACTAAGAAGAACTTGACAGTGAAGCTTATATTTCTTAGGTAGCAAATAAATGAATTCTATACGTACATTATTTCAATCTTAGTTTTAGGAAACAATTAATTTTAGTTCTTTGTTAACAATTTCTTGTTCCGGGGATGTGATGCATCAGTGCTAGTAGATGATACATCAACTTTTACGGGAGAAATGACAGCAGGTCCTAATGCTAATTCTATTAGAGGTTTTGAAGTCATAGATACCATAAAATCTCAAGTAGAGAGCTTGTGCCCTGGTGTTGTGTTTCTGTGCTGATATTCTTGCTGTTGGCGCTAGAGATTTTGTTGTTGCTGTAAGTATATATAACTTAAATTGATTTATGCATTTATCTATATGTTGAAGTGCTGATCAGCGTGCATTAAGTCACTAGTTACTTTGGCTTTCAATTCAGTTCACATACCTGCTTTTCTCTCTTCAGATTCTTGCCAAGTGCGAAGTTCCTTAGCCCTGGTGTCAGCGTCAAAGATTGCTGAAAAGTCTTGGATGTTGTTTAGGAGTTAGATTAGATTTTTTTTTAATATAAAGTTGTAATTTTTTTAAATGTTTATTTTGGAAGTTGAATTTATTTTTTCTTAATTGTTTCATTCATATCTTGTTATGTACATAATTCATATAAATCAATGGAAGATTAATTTTTTAGTATTTTATTTTATTTTAAAGATTAACTTATTAATATTTTTATTTTATTTTCTATTTTTTCTTTTTTTTATTTGAAAAGGATTAGGCCACGCTTTTAAAGCGTGGCTGTATATCTATTTTTTGGTACACTTTAAAAGCGTGGCTGTATATCTACTTTTAGGCATGCTTTAAAAGCGTGGCCGTATGTCTACTTTTAGGCACGCTTTAAAAGCGTGGCTACAGGGTTATACATACAGCCACGCTTTTAAGCGTGCCAATAGATCAAAGCGTGGCAAAAAAACAAAGCGTGCCAGTAGATCGAAAAAGCGTGGCAATAGAGCTATCGGCACGCTCGCAGATGTGACCCTTTCAAAAGCGTGCCGATAGCTCAAAAAGCGTGGCGAAAAGCTATCGGTACGTTTTTTTGCCCTTTTCGGCACGCTTTAAAAGCGTGGCAAAAAGCTTATTTTCTTGTAGTGCAAGGCAAGATAATGGGCATGGGACACCAGCCTCTAGGTATGGCATGCTGGTACAAGTTTCCAGAAAGGATGAAGGAGGCCAAATACATGGGCGTGCCACTTGGTGTCGAGGGCATGGCACGCCATTCACTATTCCTCACTTAGGCATGCCACTTGAATCCCAGGCGTGGCACGCCAGTGTCATTCAGGAAGCAAAAGCCATTGGGGCGTGCCACTTGAGTTCGTGGCGTGGCACGCCAAACAGAAGAATCACTTGCTTACAAAGGGCGTGGCATGCCAGACCTTGGGCGTGCCACGCTAGTTCAACTTTCCAGAGAGCTTGTTCAAGCGTGCAGCAAAGGCGTGGCACACTAGACCCTGGGCGTGCCACGCTAGTTCAAGTCTCCGGAGGTAAGAAGAAGAGGAAAGAGGCTAGGGCGTGCCACTTGAGCTCGAAGGCGTGGCACGCCAGGCTACATGAGTATTAAAAGACCCTGGGCGTGCCACTTAAGCTCTAAGGCGTGGCACGCCAGGGATGTTATTGAAGAAGAGCGTGCCACTTGAGGGACTGGGCGTGGCAAGCCAAGCCAGAATTGGAGGAGCACGTGACACACCACTGAAGCGCCAGCCACATGCCAGCTAGGAAGTCACGCTTACTGAGTTTCTTTTCCCTCCAAATTGTAATTTTCCTTTTTCACTTTTGTAATTCTTTTATTTTGAGAGCTAGGAGTAGTATAGACACCCCCAAGAAGTACTGAAAAAGGGGTTAAGCAGTTAGAGAGACTAGTTTTAAATTCACTTTTACACTTCATCATCTTCTTTAATTTTTAGTACTTTTCTTTGAGCTATGAATAGTTAAATTCCCTCTCATTGAGAGAGGGAGCTCTGTTGTACTTGATGGATTGATGATAGTGAAATTCTTCTTCTCTTCATCTTCTCTTTGATTTTCTAGAAGGAATTTCGTTTTTAATGCTTAGTGTTCAATTATCTTGGAAAAGAGGTTGAATGCGAAATGGGTTTCATGGGAACCTTGGGAAAGGAAACATGAAATCATGCTTGAAATCCCTTCTCACACTTGAGTAGGATCTGGGTTTTGGTGTTTGGATATGGTGACATATAATCCTCCCTCTACTTGGACCTATGATAAAGTGTGGTATAATCAGGGACCAAGCATATCTCTCTTCATGAGCAATTAGACCAAGGAATTGGCTATTGATCAAGATATGAGAGATTAAGACACCAAGGGATTGGGGCTCAATCAATCATGATTGCCACGAGGTCGATGAGTTGCATGATTGAAGAGGATATAAGCTAGAATTGATCCAAAGAGACAACATCTCCTGATCTCAATGAATTTTCCCATTCTTATCTATCACTTTCTTTATAGCTTGCTTTTACATTTTGCAATTCCCCATTCCCATTTACAATTAAGTCATTTATGATTCTGCACTTTACATTCTGCCATTTCCATTTCTGGACTTTATTACTTTCCTTTATATTTTAGCCATTTACAATTCTGTCATTTATAATTCTGCAATCACAAGCTATCTGTCCGCTTGACTAATTCATCAATTGATTAACACTGCTCAAATTTACCAATCTCTGTGGATACGATCCCACTCCATTATGGGTTATTACTTGACAATAATTTTGGTGCACTTGCCAAAAGAACTGATTCACCATTTTTGAATGGGGTGTGAATTCAGACTCATCAGGAGGTTCATTATTGTAGAGAAAGGAATCATAATAGGAAGGTGGTTCCACTTGATGGAAATATAAAGATGATGTGTATTGAGGTGGTTCTTGGGAGTATTGGCATTGGAATTATGGCGGCTCTATAGATTTTCTTACATAATGGTCACAAGGATGTGGTAAGGGTGATTGGTTATACGATGGATAAGGGTCATGGAATGGCGTTTGCTGAAAAGGGGTGTGAGTATGGTCGAGGCCTATGTTGAGGGTGAGGTTCATAGGCATGTGGTTGTTAATAGTCACAAGGGGGTTCACCATAGCCATTAGATTAATTTGCATTAGGAGTGGGATTATACCTATAAGGAGTCGGTGGAGGTTGTTGCCAAGAAGGTTGAGCATATGCTTGAGGCTCCTCCCACCTTTGATTGTTCCATCCTTGATGCATATTCCCATTGTAATTTTCACTTCCTACAACATAGTTTGAACTGAACTCATAGCCAAATGGTTGAGAATTCATAGTGAAAATGGAAAGTAAAAACAAGAGCTAATTAGAAACAAAAAAACCAAATCCTAAAACTAGCAAGAGCTAACAAAGAAACGAAAGACAAACATATTCACAATATTCACATATATACAATAACCAATAACAAGGCACACAATTGCAATTCCCCGGCAACGGCGCCATTTTGATGAATGAATTTTTGATGGTATAGAATTCCTCAATGAAATCTCGTTGCAAGTATAGTCTCTAAACCAACAAAGAATCCTTTCATACAAAAATTTGGTTGCACAGGTAACAAACCCCTAAAATTAATAACTGAAGTATTCAAACCTCGGGTCGTCTCTCAAAGGAATTGCAGGAAAGTGTTCTTGTTATTGGTTATGGAACAAGTATATGGGGTTTTGGAATAAGGAAGATGAAAGATAAATGGCAAGAAAGTAAATGGAATATCAAATGTGAAAAGGTCTTGGCAAGGGATGACGGTCAAGGATCTTTCCTTGACACTAACCACAACATGATAATTGCAAGGATTAATCCCATTAAGTCATCCTCTAACGAATAAAGGAAAGTCAAATGAGCTACACTAATCCTAATTCATAGGTCCTAACCTTCTCACTAATTAATATAGGGAACGCTAGAGTCAATCAACACCAATCACCAACACTTGGACATTAGTAACTCAAGTTCACCTAAATTACCATCCCAAGCCAAGAACACTAAAATCTACTCTAACATCCTTCCAAGCATTTTGTCAATTACTTGGAAGGCACAAAAGCAAGGCAAGATAGAATTGCAAGAAAGGAAAATCTATAACTCTCCAATTATGAAGAAACAATAACAACAACTCAATTAAACAACAATGGAATATAAAACATGAATTGCATTAAGATGAAAATAAAAGAAGCAAGAGTACATCATCAACAAGTGAATAATTACAAGTAGTGAATTACAAAACTAGAGAAAGCAAAGGTAGAGGAGCAAGGAATTGAAGAGGAATAGTAAATCAAAGCATGAATTAAACCTAGATCTAGAGGAGAATTAAACCTAATCCTAATCCTAATACTAGAGAGAAGAGAGCGCTTCTCTCTCTAGAAACTAACTCTAAACTAGACTAAAGTGTAAAAAGTGTCAAACAATCTCAAGATGATCATTCCCTTCAATCCTTGGTCCTTTTTATCTTTTCCTGCCAAAATTCCACTCAGAATTGGGCCAGAAGCTCCTCTGAATTCGCCAGGAACGATTTCACTAAAAAAATCACGTGTAAGCATCGACGCGTACGCGTTGCCTTGGCCATTTCACTATCCACATGTATGCGTCATGTACACGCACGCGTTGCCTTGCAACTTCAAATTCACACGTGCGTGGTGCACGGAATTGTGATCACACTTTTCACAACTCTACACAACTAACCAGCAAGTGCACTGGGTCGTCCAAGTAATACCTTACGTGAGTTATGGTCGATCCCACAGAGATTGTAGGCTTGAAGCAAGCTATGGTCATCCTGTAAATCTTAGTCAGGTGGATTCAATTGGTTATGAGGTTTTGATAATTAAAAGATAAATAAAACATAAAACAAAATAAACATACTTATGTAATTCATTGGTTGGAATTGCAGATAAGCATTTGGAGATGCTTTGTTACTTCTGAACCTCTGCTTTCCTATTGTCTTCTTCCAATCATGCGTGCTCCCTTCCACGGCAAGCTGTATGATCCTCTCGGATTAAAAATACTAGGTACGATTTCTGCACGGCTAATCAACTGTCAGATTTTTCGTCTAGGATGAAAAATACCAGGTACAGCTACTGCACGGCTAATCATCTGTTAGTTCTCACTAGCGTCATAATAGGATCTCTGTATCCTTTTGCACACTGTCACTGCGCCCAACATTCGCGAGTTTGAAGCTTGTCACAGTCATCCCTTCCCAGATCCTACTCGGAATACCACAGACAAGGTTTAGACTTTCCGGATCTCAGGAATGCTGCCAATTGGTTCTAGCCTATACCAAGAAGGTTCCAACCTCACGAAATCGGTCCGTGAATTAGAAACCCAAGAGAATATACTCTGGCTGTCGTCCAATGACTACGTTGAACATCATGTAGACCGCTTGTGGTTGTCAGGCACGCAGATCTTGGCTAAGGGAGTAACGAAGATAGTGGATGATTGTCACGGGTCACCTTTTATTCTGACTTAACTGAATTGAGTACGAAAGTATATCTTGGAGAAGAAGTAGGTGTTAATTGAAAGAAAAACAATAGTACTTGCGTTAATTCATGAAGGACAATAGAAAATAAGTAACTAAGTGCAGATAGTGCAAAAATCCACTTTCTGGGCCCATTTGGTGCCAGTTCTGGCGTTTTACGCCAGAAAAAGGTCTCTGGTGGGCGTTTAAACGCCAGTTTGACCATCATGAGAATTATGTTATAATTACTTGTGTCCTAAGAATGAGGAGAATTCTCATGATTTAGCAAGGGTTTGATGCATGTATTGGTTGATGATAGGTGAAAGAAAGCATGGAGGAAGGTTGAAGAAGGAGCTTGGAAAAAGATGAAGAAGAAGCAACGTTGGTGGCCAAGTTGGACCACCAACGTTGCCTCCAATGTTAGAAGAGAAGCAGAGTAAGACTCTGCATGAATAGTTGATGCTCACATTGGAGGGAGCGTTGGACATCCAACGTTACCCCCAACGTGGTAATAAAAAGTTCAATTCTGGAGCTAAATGAATTTTGAGTGATGTGTATGCGTCTTGATGACAAGTCATCTTATGCTAGTTTTTCAAGCATTTCTCACTTGTTTCGTTAGGTTTTATGCACTTTCTTGCATCATAAGTAAGTGATTTGGAGTGAATCTACATGGTTATGTCAATTCAATCAACCATTAATTATTTGACACAAAATCATAAGGTTTAAGCTAGAATTAGTTGTTGTGAAATTGGAGATGCTTTGATTGGTTGTTTTGATTATTTGTAGGTGAAGAAAGGGTGACAAAAGGGATTTTGGCACACTTTTGAAGTTAGAGCACGCTTTGGACTTTAGGCCACGCTTTGAAAAGCGTGACCCAAGACACAAAAGCGTGGCACTCACCAAAGGGGCATCAAGAGGCCAAGGCATAGCGCTCACTAATTGAGCGTAGCGCTCTCTATTTGAGTGCTAGAGACCAAGCAACCAAAGCCAAGTGCACAAAGGCAAGGATGCTGCGTTGAAACAAGTAACTGAGCGCCCAAGGGAACAAGGCAAAGGCATAGCGCTCAGTTAACTTAGTTAACTTTATCGGGATCTATTCTAAAGAAAATTATGATGCGACAATTGCTAGTGAAGGAGCCAGGATTCGAACCCATGAACCAAGAGAAGGAAGGAGTGCTAGTATGCAAGGAAAGTGTCAAAAATGAAGCTAGCAAGGTTCGAACCAGACACATGCTAGCAAGGAAGGATCGCTACAAGGAAGAAAAAAGAGGGGGCGCTCTATTCCCTTACTTAACTAAGTGCTACTCTTCATGAGAAATGTGCAGCAAAGTGGCTTCACCAGGGTTCGAATTTGGAACCTTATGCAAACAAAGGGCGCTGCGTGAAGTCCCTTAACAGAGCGCTAGAGTGCAAATGCTTGGCACGACACAAAAACAAAATCGAAGGCCAAAGGCAATGGGTAGCGCTACGTTGGGTTAGTTGACCGAGCGCCCCCTAGAAGATGCTCCATGATTCAAGTTTAAATCAAATACCCATTTGGGATCCATTTATTCACCAACTTAAAAAGCCCACTCCAAATTCCAAAACCAAAATTAGAAAGTTTATAAATAGGACTTAGTTTGATTTAGAGAAAACCTTCTTTCATTTTTGTTTTACCTTTTAGCTAAATTTTAGTTTTCACTTTAGCTTTCATTTTGAATTTGGGAATTGGGATTGAGAGCTGAGTTCTCTTCCTCCTTGTTCTTACTTTGCCAACTTCTATTTTCTATTTTTGAATTTTGGATTAAGATTGAAGGAATTCTGTTTCAATCCTTGATCTGCAATTCATCTTTGTTTTCTTCTGCAAAATTCTAAGGATTTGAAATTGGATTTAGCTTTCTGCCTTCATTTTCATTTCCTCTACAACTCTTGCTATCTGTTCTTGGAATTTGAATTGAGATTGAAGAGCTCCATTGATTCTAAGTTTAAGAATCATCTTTTACCTCTCTTCTCAATTGTTCTAAGAATTGGATCTGAGTTTTATTTGTTGTTTCATTTACATTTCTGGTGCAATTTATTTTCTGTTTGATCAAGGGTGTAATTGAGATCTAGATCCTTATTCTAATCTCATTGCTCCTCTTGGATCTTCAAGTTCTCTTTTAGATTTTGCAATTGAGCTAAGTTTAATTTCTGTTTTGTTCTTCAAGCAATTTTATTTTCTGTTTAGATCTTCAGCAACTTAGTTCATCTTCTACTTCTCTGCTTAATCTCTCTTTACATTCTCTTTGTTAAATTCTAAATCCCAGCTCCCACATCCCTTTACTATTCAAGCAATTTACATTTCTTGCACTTTAAGCTTCAGCTATTTACATTTCTTGCAATCGAAACTTCAGTCATTTACATTACTTACTCTTTAAGATTTAGCTCTTTTACTTTCTTGCAATTTAAGTTTCATGCAATTTACTCTTCTGCACTTTACTTTCTGTCAATTTCCCCTCTCCCTTTATTTTCATGCAATTTAGCTTCTGTTATTCAAGTTTCACTCAAATCATCAACTGTTTGCTTAACTAAATTAACCACCTAACTAAAATTGCTCAATCCATCAATCCCTGTGGGATTGACCTCACTCATGTGAGTAATTACTACTTGATGCGACCCGGTACACTTGCCGGTGAGTTTGGTGTTGAAATTCGATTTCAACACATCAAGTTTTTGGCGCCGTTGTCACGGATTGATTTAGATTTACAATGATTAAGTAAGGTGGTGGTCTAGATTAAGCACTTTTTCTTTTAATTTTTACTAAGCACATTAACTGTTTGAATTTTTGCTTAAGCTAACACTAATTTCACTCTATCAGTAGAGTGAATTATTTTCGTTTCTGGTTCTGTGTTTGTTTTTCTTGCTGTTGTATGTCAGAAGCAAGGAGAGAGATCCTTACCTTTTGTGACCAAGACGAGAGAACTCTTAGAAGACTAAGAAGAGAAGCAAGAGGAAAGGGAATTGTTGGAGAAGAAGAACATTTTGAAGAAGAATATCAAGAAATGGAGGAGTATTCAACAAATCCAACAAATCCAACAGTGGGAGTGGCCAACAACAATGGTCAGCCGCAGAGGAGAGTTTTGGCTTCATATACATTTGCTAATCCAAGGCATTGTGGGAGTAGCATCCTTACCCCAAATGCCAATGCAAACAACTTTGAATTGAAGCCCCAACTCATCACCTTATTATAAAACAATTGCTCATATGGAGGAAGCCCGCTGGACGATCCAAACCAACACTTATCCACCTTTCTGAGGATTTGTGACACAGTGAAGTCCAATGGTGTGCATCCAGACATATACAAACTATTGCTGTTCCCATTTTCATTGAGGGACAAGGCCGCTCAATGGCTTGAAGCCTTCCCACAAGGAAGCATTGACGATCGGATTTCTGCTAGTAAAGAATTTTATAAAAATAATCGTGTTGTAAGTTTAGTTTCTAAACCAACAAAGAATCCTTTCGTACAAAAATTTTGGTTGTCACAAGTAAAAAAACCCATTAAAATTTATAACCGAAGTATTTAAACCTCGGGTCGTCTCTCAAGGAATTGCAGGGAAGTATGATTTATTATTGGTTATGGAAAAAGGTATATTTTTGGGTTTTTGAAATAGAAAACAAATAATTTAAATGACAAGAAAAAATAAATTAATAATTAGAAAATCTCTTGGCATGGTATGAGAACTGGAAATCCTATCCTAGTTATCCTTATCAGGTGTGATGAGAATTGTTATTTGCTCCCACTTAGTTAACCCTTACTAAATAAAGGAAAGTCAAGTGGACCAATCAATTTGATCCTCAAGTCCTAGTCAACTCCTGTGGAAAGACTAGCTTTAGAGCGATCCAAATCAATCAGCAATTCCCATTTTTCAATCAACTGCTGAGTCTGATAACTCAAGTGTTACCAATTACTTAACCAAAGCAAAAAGGGAGAAAATCTACTCGAATAAAAATGCCTTCATATTGGAAGCAGCAGTAACATAAATAAAATAAATAAATCTTAAATCTGAAATACCTCAAATTATATTAAATAAAGAAATCAACTGTAACGTGAAGTTCATAAGCCAAATTGAAAAGATAAATAACAATTAAAGTAATAAAATAAATAAAAGTAGAAAATAAATTAAAGGAACATTGAACCTGTAATGAAGAGAAGTAGCCTAATCATAATAAAAATCCTAAATCCTAATCCTAATCCTAAATCCTAAGAGAGAGGAGAGAGCCTCTCTCTTTGAAAGCTACATCTAAAACCTAAGATTATCTATTCTGAATGTTGTATCAATTGTTCCTTTAATGAATGGATTGAGTCCCCCACTTTATAGCCTCTAATCTGTGTGTTCTGGGCCGAAAACTGGGTTAGAAATAGCCCAGAATACGTATAGGTCGCTGCAAAGCCACGCGGAAGCGTCATCCACGCGTTAGCATGGATTGGATTTTTGCCAGGTCACGCATCCGCGTGATCCACGTGTGTGCGTTGCCTGGCTTCGAGGCAGATATGACAAATTACATATCGTTGCGAAGTCCCAGACGTTAGCTTTCGAACGCAACTAAAACCGCATCAGTTGGACCTCTGTAGCTCAAGTTATGGTCGATTTAGTACCATGAGGTCAGGCTGGACAGCTTTACCAGTTCCTTCAGTTTCTTGTATTCCTTCCACTTTTGCATGCTTTCTTTCCATCTTCTAAGTCATTCCTTCCCTATAATCTCTGAAATCACTTAACACACATATCAAGGCATTGAATAGTAATAAGAGAGGATTAAAATTAGTAAAATTTAAGAGCAACGAAGCATTTTTTCAATCAAAGCACAGAATTATGAAGGAAATTGTAAAACCATGCATTTTGTATGAATAAATGTACAAAGACTTGATAAAAACTAATCAATTGAGCACAAGATAAACCATAAAATAGGGGTTTATCAACCTCCCCACACTTAAACATTAGCATGTCCTCATGCTAAGCTCAAGAGAAGCTATAATGGAGTGAAAAAGAATGGTAGAATGTATGAAATGTAACCTATCTATATGAATGCAACTAAATGCAAAATGCTTTCATCTACTTGGTTAAAAGTAAACAAATCTTTTAAGAACAAATATGAACTGGATTTCACTAATTCAAATCTCAAAATAAAGTACAAGTAAACTTGCAAAAGAAAATAGCTCGTGAAAACCGGGAACAAAGAATCGAGCATCGAACCCTCACTGGAAGTGTATGCACTCTAATCGCTCAGGTGTTTAAGGTTTGACTCTCTCAATTCTCTACTAACCTTGCTTTCTAAGGCTTGCTTTTCTTCTAACAATCAATAAAAATTTAATGCACAGATACACATATCAAGAGGTCTTTTAAGGGTTGTAATGGGGTTAGGGTCAAGGTAGGATTGTATTTGGCCAAGTGGACTAAAATCTGAATCTTTAATTAACTTAAACATTCCACCTAACTTAAGTCAATCCATGTAATTACAATTCAAAATCTAACTATTCATTAACCATGTTTTCCACATATTCATGCATCCTAATTTCGAGTACAGTACATATGCATTGCTTTCACTAATTACTTTGGGGCATTTTGTCCCCTTTTTGTTATTTGCTCTTTTTCTTTTATTTTTCTCTTTTTTCTTCTTTTTTTATTTTTATATATATATATTAATTTTTTTTCTTTTGTTTTTTCTCAATGCATATGATTAAATTATTGAATGCATGAACATATTCTCAACATTCTTTCACCTTTCCAGAAAGTTCTAACATACTCAATTCTCAAACTAAATGTTTCCAAACCCACTTTTTCCACACTTAAATCATAAGCACTCTTTCTAGTCTAAGCTAACCAAGGATTCAAATTAAGGACATTATTATTTTCCGCTTAGAGTTAGTGATGAGCTAAAGTAAAGAACAAAGGGGTAAAATAGGCTCAAAATTGGTTTGCAAAGGATAATGAAAAAGGTTAAGGACATATGGGTATGTAAGCTAAGTGAAACAAGGCCTCAATCATATAAGTGCATGCATACATCAAATAATGGAAATATAGAATTAAGCAAGACAAAGATCACAATTTTAGAGAGAAAAACACATACCAAAAAAAATAAAATATTGGTTGATAAGATGCAACCAATCAAGTAGGCTCAAAATCTCACTGGTTTTGTGTGTTCGAGCTCTAAACCATGTTCCAATATAATATTTCTTCAAACAAGTTTTTCAAAAAGTTTAAATCAAATTAGTGAAATGTTATAAAAAGTTTCTTTAAAAAGAAAATATTTACTTTAACCAAGTGGTGGTAAAATATGCACAAAATCAATCAAATATGCAATCAAACATGCAAATGCAACAATGAACAAACAAAGAAAATAAAATATTGGTGTTGAGAAGAAAATAACTAACCCATGGAGATCGATATCGACCTCCCCACACTTAAAGATTACACCGTCCTCGGTGCATGCTGAGATGCGCAAGTGGGCGGGTTGCTCCAACTGATATTTTTTTCCAAAGATTGTGTAGATGGACTTGTCTGTTACCCCATATAGAAGTTTCTTTTCCTTTCCTTTCCCGGTGGCCATCCTGAAAGAAGAGGAATAGAAGAAAAGTAACCCTGAAATAAAGATAGAAAATAATTAAAATATGGGTGTTAATGCCAAATAATAAGGGTCTCAATTACATGGTAGCTACAATATGCAAGTGAGAAAACAGTTGAAGCAAATGGCAAATCAAGAGTGTAAAAATTTGCAACAATGGGAAAGAGGCAGTATAAATTCATGTTAATGCAAAAGGAGCACAGGTATCATAAAAATTGGCTTTCGACAAATAAATAAAATCATCCAATAGTGTAAAACAAGTCACTAAGCACCAAAATAATACCAAAAAAGATACAACAGTTGAAAAAGAAAATTTAACACCAATGGAAAAATAATAAATTTAGAAAATAAAAATATGCACAAAATTAAAATGCAATGAATGAGAGCGTGCAAATAAATTAAGTAAAATAGAATAAAAGATGAGAAGTTAAAGAGATGAAGAAGAAGAAAGAAGGAGAGAAGATAGAATAAAAGGGAGGGAAATTAAAAACGGGACACGACGCGTACGCGTGCATCACGTGTACGCGGGAAAAGTGAGTTGGCCATTCGACGTGTAAGCATCGTCCATGCGTACGCGTGGGTGGTCTGAAAGCAAAATGATACGCATGCACCAGGGACGCGTACGCGTGGGTGATTTTGTGCCTTGGGTACAGTGCCCGCACCAGGCCAGCACAACTTTCGGCCTAACACCTCTTTACGCCGATTTGTTGGGTCACGCGTACGCGTGGGTGACGCGTACACGTGGAAGGCTGGTTTTGTAATTGATGCGAACGCGTCAGGGGCATGTTTGTGCCTGAGGCAGGCCTCCAGCTATGCTCCCGTGCAACTCTCTGTAAGGTTTAGCATCGCATGTGACGCGTGCACGTAGTTCACGCGCATGCGTGGGACACGTTTTTTTATGCAGTATGCAGAATGCAAAATGCAAAATGCAGAATGCAGATGACTATGCAGAAATTATGAATGAACACGAATGAAAATAAAATAAAATAAAACTAAGAACAAAGAGGAAAGAATATACCATGGTGGGTTGTCTCCCACCTAGCATTTCTAGTTAAAGTCCTTAAGTTGGACATTTGGTGAGTCCCTTGTTATGGTGGCTTGTGCTTGAACTCATCTAGGAATCTCAATCAATGTTTGTGATTCCAATGGCCTCCGGGATCCCTCACTAATTGCATAAAGCCTTCAAGCAAGTTAAAGCAAGTGACAAGGCCCCAAGAGTGTTGATTGTTGGAATTAATTCCAGGGTCCCAAACCTTGCTTTTGCACCTGTCTTCTTGTTGATCATCATATTTCCACTTGGGTGGTGAACAGTCGGAATTCTTACCGAGACATCCAAACAATTTCCTAGACCCATTCAATTGAGAATTATACCAAACCTTATACTTCAATTTGGAGCATGCAACCATATTGAACCTTGCATGACAACTCTTACCACTAACCATCTCCCGCTTGCTCTTATAGCTACAAAGAGCTCTAAGTTGCCCATCCGTCTCAAGCAAAGCATATTCAAGTGAGCTAATTAGGCTTAGAGATGAAAGATTTATCCACTTGAATGAAGGTATGGATGGTGATGGCTTTGGGGGAGAAGTCTCCAACAACTTTGGCAAGGTGATTTCCAGCTCCATTCCCTTGAGCTCTTCCTTGACAACTTCCACCTCCTTGCAAGCTTCTTCAATTTCAACCTCTTCCTCTTGGTAGCTTTCTTCCAATTCGATCTCTTCTTCATTATTTACCAAGGGCATGGGAGGTTGTGTTTCTTCTTCTTTAATCTCCATGTCAAGTCCAATGGGAGAGGATTCAAATGTAGATAAGAATTCATCAATGATTGAATCCATCTCTTGATCATCCCCTTCAAAGTCTTCAACCATGATATGCCTTGGAGGTTGTACACCCTCCTCAAAAACAAATTCAAACTCCTTAGAAGGGGGCTCTATGACTGGGCTTTCCCATGGATGTTCCGCATCTCCCAAGTCTTCAACCAATTCCTCTTCTTCGATAATTCTGGTTTCCTCCACTTGTTCCAATACAAAGTCATGCTCATTACTATCCACCGGAGTTTCTAGTGTCTCATTCATGCTACGTTTTTCATTAGATTCTCCACATGAAGCCATTGGGGTTCCTTGAGTGTCTGAATGTTTGGAAGGTAATTTATTTATTGCTTGCTCCAGTTGATGAAGGGTTGCATGAAATTGATCTACTATTTCCTTGAGGCGAGACTGTGATTCCTGCATCAATGGATATGGACATGGTGCATATGGAAGTGGTGGTTCTTGGGGGTAATTGGATTAGAATTGGGGTGGATAAAGGTTTGGGTCATATGGAGGTGAATGGTTGTAGGTGGCTTGTGAGTATGGTGGTTCAAAACTATGTTGAGGAGGTGGTTCATAGGTATATGATGGGGCTTGTTGGTAACTACAAGGGGTCCACCATATCTATCATCTTGGTATGCTCCTCGGAATGGCTCTTGACTATAGTAATTTGGTGGAGGTGGTTTGTCACGAAAGGGTCCACCATGAATATTGTCTTGGCATGCATTGTAGAGTGGTCGTTGTCCAAGGTATCTTGGAAGTTGTTGTTGCCGAAAGGCTTGATCAGATCCTCGTGGCTCCTTCCATCTTTGATTGTTTTAACCTTGATGCATGTTCCTGTTATAGCTTCCTGATGAGCGGATAATTTATACGCTTTTTGGCATTGTTTTTAGTATGTTTTAAGTAGGATCTAGTTACTTTTAGGGATATTTTTATTAGTTTTTATGTTAAATTCACATTTCTGGACTTTACTATGAGTTTGTATGTTTTTCTATGATTTCAGGCATTTTCTGGCTGAAATTGAGGGACTTGAGCAAAAATCAGATTCAGAGGTAGACGAAGGACTGCTGATGCTGTTGGATTCTGACCTCCCTGCACTCAAAGTGGATTTTCTGGAGCTACAAAACTCAAACTGGCGCGTTTCCAATTGCGTTGGAAAGTAGACATCCAGGGCTTTGCAGCAATATATAATAGTCCATACTTTGGCAGAGTTTAGTGGACGCAAATGGGCGTTGGACGCCAGTTCTACGCTGCAGTCTGGAGTTAAACGCCAGAAACACGTCACGAACCAAAGTTGAACGCCAAAAACACGTTATAACTTGGCGTTCAACTCCAGAAGAAGCCTCTGCACGTGTAAACTTCAAGCTCAGCCCAAGCACACACCAAGTGGGCCCCAGAAGTGGATTTATGCATCAATTACTTACTTTTGTAAACCCTAGTAACTAGTTTAGTATAAATAGGACTTTTTACTATTGTATTTACATCTTTGGATCATCTTATGATTTTTAGTTCATCTTTAGATCATATTGATCACGTTTGGGGGCTGGCCATTCGGCCATGCCTGGACCTTTCACTTATGTATTTTCAACGGTAGAGTTTCTACACTCCATAGATTAAGGTGTGGAGTTCTGCTGTTCCTCACGAATTAATGCAAAGTACTACTGTTTCTCTATTCAACTCAACTTATTCCACTTCTAAGATATTCATTCGCAATTCAATATGAATGTGATGAACGTGACAATCATCATCATTCCCATACAAACGCGTGCCTGACAACCACTTCCATTCCACCTTAGATTGGATGATTATCTCTTGGATGTCTTAACCAGAATCTTCGTGGTATAAGCTAGATTGGCGGCATTCATGAGAATCCGGAAAGTCTAAGCCTTGTCTGTGGTATTCCGAGTAGGATTCAGGGAATGAATGACTATGACGAACTTCAAACTCACGAGTGCTGGGCATAGTGACAGACGCAAAAGGATAGTAAAGCCTATTCCAGTATGATCGAGAACCTCCAGATGATTAGCCATGCAGTGATAGCGCATCGGACCATTTTCACAGAGAGGATGGGATGTAGCCATTGACAACGGTGATGCCTCCAGATGATTAGCCATGCAGTGACAGCGCATCGGACCATTTTCACAGAGAGGATGAAATGTAGCCATTGACGACGGTGATGCCCTTACATAAAGTTTGCCATGGAAAGGAGTAGGACTGATTGGATGAAGACAGCAGGAAAGCAGAAGTTCATAAGAATGAAAGTATCTCTATACGCTTATCTGAAATTCCCACCAATGAATTACATAAGTGTTTCTATCTTTATTTTCTATTTATTTATTATTTATTTTCAAAAACTCCATAACCATTTGATATCCGCCTGACTGAGATTTACAAGATGACCATAGCTTGCTTCATACCGAAAATCTCCGTGGGATCGACCCTTACTCACGTAAGGTTTTATTACTTGGACGGCCCAGTGCACTTGCTGGTTAGTTGTGCGAAGTTGTGAAGTTATGTTTGGACCATGGTATTGTGCACCAGTTATTGGCACCATGCCAGGGAGAGAACGAACAACAAATTTTACAACCTCAGAGTAACAATTTCGCATACCAAGTTTTTGGCGCCATTGCTGGGGATTGTTCGAGTTTGGACAACTAACGGTTCATCGTGTTGCTCAGATTAGGTGTTTTGATTCATAATTTTCTTGCATGCATCATGTGTTTTGATTCATAATTTTCATGTTGTGAGTCATTTTTTTATGTTTTTCTCTCTCATCATTAAAAATTCAAAAATCAAAAAAATATCTTTCCCTTTTTCACTCATAAATTTCGAAAATTTGGATTGACTTTATCAAAACTTTTTAAAATTTAGTTGTTTCTTATGAGTCAAATCAAATTTTCAATTTAAAAATCTTATCTATTTCAAAATCTTTTTCAAAAGTCAAATCTTTTTCATTTTTCTTATTTATTTTCGAAAATTTTAAAAATATTTTTCAAAAATCTTTTTCTTAATTTTATCTCATAGTTTTCGAAAATATCCTCAACAATTAATGTTTTGATTCAAAAATTTCATGTTTGTTACTTACTTGTTAAGAAAGATTCAAACTTTAAGTTTTAGAATCATATCTTGTGATTTCTTGTGAATCAAGTCATTAATTGTGATTTTAAAAATCAAATCTTTTTCAAAACTAATTTCAATCATATCTTTTCAAAAAGATCTTTTTATCTTATCTTTTTCAAAATCATATCCTTTTAATCATATCTTTTTAAAACATATCTTTTTTCAAAAATTTGATTTTAAAATATCTTTTCTAACTTCTTATCTTCTTATCTTTTCAAAATTGATTTTCAAATTTGTTTCAACTAACTAATTAACTTTTTGTTTGTTTCTTATCTTTTTCAAAACTACGTAACTAACTCTCTCCCTCTAATTTTCGAAAATCTCTTCCCTCTTTTTCAAAAATTCTTTTTAATTAACTAATTGTTTAAATTTTTAATTTTAATTTGATTTCATTCCTAATTTTCGAAAATCACTAACCCCTTTTTAAAATTTTATTTTCGAAAATCCTCTTTCTCTCTCATCTCCTTCTATTTATTTATTCACCTACTAACACTTCATCTCACCCAAATTCGAACCCCCTCTTCCATCTGTGTTTGAATTTTCTCTTCTTCCCTTCTTTACATTACATTCTTTTCTTCTTCTACTCACACAGGGGAACCTTTATACCTGGGTAAAAAGGATCCCTATTTTTATTATTTTTCTGTTCCCTCTTTTTCATATGAGCGGGAGCAAGGACAAGAACATTCTTGTTGAAGCAGACCCTGGACCTAAAAGGACTCTGAAGAGGAAACTAAGAGAAGCTAAAATACAACAATCTAGAGATAACCTTACAGAAATTTTCGAACAGGAAGAGGAGATGGAAGCCAAAAATAATAATGCAAGGAGGATGCTTGGTGACTTTACTGCACCTAATTCCAATTTACATGGAAGAAGCATCTCCATCCCTACCATTGGAGCAAACAATTTTGAGCTGAAACCTCAATTAGTTTCTCTGATGCAGCAAAACTGCAAGTTTTATGGACTTCCATCTGAAGATCCTTTTCAGTTCTTAACTGAATTTTTGTAGATCTGTGATACTGTTAAGACTAATGGAGTAGATCCTGAAGTCTACAGGCTCATGCTTTTCCCTTTTGCTGTAAGAGACAGAGCCAGAGTGTGGTTGGACTCTCAACCCAAAGATAGCCTGAACTCTTGGGATAAGCTGGTCACGGTTTTCTTAGCCAAGTTCTTCCCTCCTCAAAAGCTGAGCAAGCTTAGAGTGGATGTTCAAACCTTCAGACAGAAGGAAGTTGAATCCCTCTATGAAGCTTGGGAGAGATACAAGCAACTAACCAAAAAGTGTCCTTCTGACATGCTTTCAGAATGGACCATCCTGGATATATTCTATGATGGTCTGTCAGAATTAGCTAAGATGTCATTGGATACTTCTGCAGATGGATCCATTCACCTAAAGAAAACGCATGCAGAAGCTGAAGAACTCATTGACATGGTGATGACAAGTCATCCTAGCCTATTTTAACTAGTCTTTTTCTTTTGTTTTCATTAGAATTATGCACTTTCTTGAGCTACAAGCAAGCTAATTGAGTAGATTTTCATGTTTCCCTTGATTGAACCAACCATATATGAATTCATGCCATTTCATGAGGTTTTATGCTATATTTGTTACATATTATGAAAGAATGAATATCTCATGAGTTTGAGCATAGCTTTGATGAGTTTGGTTGATTAATGATAGGTGAAGAAAGCTTGGAGAAAGGTTGAAGCAAAGAGGAATGGCTAGGAGTGAAGAGAGGACAATGGAATAAGTGAAATTGAACCAGGAAGCAAGAAGTTAGCCCCAACGTTAGCCCCCTAACTTGGAGGCTAACGTTGGAACTTGAAATTTCCTCCCTGGCCATCCCACGTTTGCGCCAATGTTAGCCCCCTAACTTGGAGGCTAACGTTGGCATATGAATTCCTCCCTGGCTAGCCAACGTTTGCTCCAACGTTAGCCCCCTAACTTGGAGGCTAACGTTGGCACATGAAAACATAAGGGAGAAGGGCCAACGTTTGTGCCAACGTTAGCCGCCTAACTTGGAGGCTAACGTTGGCGCCATTAGCATATAAGGGAAGGCCAACGTTAGGGTCAAAGTTAGACCCCTAACGTTGGCACCAACGTGCATACCAGAAAAATGTGTTTGCTGCTATGAAAAGTTGGCCCTAACTTTGGCTCAAACTTTTGGTCCAACTTTTGCTAACCTCAAAACCGGTTCAATTGATTCACTTCGGTTCTTCTCCAAACTTCAAGAGCAATCAACCAAGGCCTCTTTCAACCCAATTCCACCAAGAGCAAAGGCCCAACTCAAGGCTTGAAGATCATTTTTGAAAGTGTATAAATAGGATAGAATTCAAGTTCTTCGGGGAGCTTTCCTTTTGGAATTTTCATAATAGTTTTCGGAGAGCTTTTGAGTGAACTTTAATTTCTTTGTTTCCATTGCTTTCAATTTCATTTTCTACTTTTGTCTTGGATCTTGGATTGGAGAATTGAAGAAATTCTGTTTCAATCTCAATCTTGGATCTCTCTGTTTCTTTACTGTTAATTGAATTTCATTTCCGGTTAATTGCTCTTCATCTCTTTTCTTTGCAATTTACAATTTCCTTGCAATTGTTCTTGTTGGATCTAGGAAGGCATTGAGATCTAGACTTGGTTTTTCTAGTCTCTGGGTCCTGAGATCTGAATTTCCCATTTCAATTCTCTGTTTACTGCTTCTTATGTTCATTTACTTTTCTGCTTCATATCCGGTTCAATCCCAATTCCCTTTTACTCTTCTGTTTGATGCAATTTAATTTTTCCTTGTTTAAATTCTGCAAATCCACATCCCAATCCCCTTTACATTTCAAGCAATTTACATTCCTTGCACTTTAAGATTCCGCAATTTACATTTCTTGCACTCTAAGTTTCTGCTATTTAATTTCTTGTTCTTTAAGATTCAGCAATTCAATTTCCTGCTCTCTTTAATTTCATGCAATTTACATTCTGCAAATCACAAATCACCCAACCAACACTTGATTCGCTTGACTAAATCAACCACTAAGCTAAAATTGCTCAATCCTTCAATCCCTGTGGGATCGACCTCACTCCCGTGAGTTTTTATTACTTGATGCGACCCGGTGCACTTGCCGGTTAGATTTGTGGTGTTTTGGGAGAGATTCGTTTCTCACCAAAATATCTCATCAAGTTTTTGGCGCCGTTGCCGGGGATTGATTAGATTGACAATGATTAAGTGAGGTGGTGATCTAGATCAAGCACTTTTTCTTTAATTTTTGACTAACCCACTAACTGTTTGAAGTTTTGCCTGAGCTAATAGAAACCTCATTCTAGCAATAGAGTGAAATTTCCTTGGCTCATCCTGCTGAATATGATTTTCATAGTTTGAAAAACAAACGAGAGGAGTGGTTTTCGTTCATTTCTCTCTCAAGTTTGCCAACTGTTTGATACTTTGTGTCAACTGATCCTTCAATCATATCCTGGCCTGAATATGCTCTATCTTCACTTGAATTGGTTGTGACTGTGCAGATCATGGAAGGGAACTCAACAAATTCGAGCAATCATGAGAGTAATACCCCCACCAGGGACGATAATGTAACCCATGGTTCGAAGCAACTATCCACAGCCATGAATGATGTTGTCCAATGGTTTGAAGCTTTTCCACAAGGAAGCATTATCGGATGGGAAGAACTGATGAATGGACTCGTAGTCAAATTTAACCCATCACAAAGAATTGTTAAGCAAGAGGCAGAAGTGCATCCATTAGAGAAAGAAATTGAAGGTGCTCGTGCAGTAATAAGCCAAAACAAGCAGATGCATCAGCAGACTCTACAACAATTAGATATGATGGCTAAAAAAATCACTGAGTTGAGACATGCTGTAGTACATACATACAACCTGACTCAAAGCTCATATGGGTGTAATCAAGCTGAATAAAGCTTTGGGGCCATTAACCATGAGCAACAAAGCTATGAGCAACTACAAGCTCCAAGCAATCACTCTAGCATGCTCCAGAACAGACCTCAGAATGATGTGTACAATCCACCTTGGAGAACTCATTCTAATGGGAGGGGGGTTGAGAACCAAAACCAAAGACCAAGGGACTTCAACTGCAACAATCCCAACTTCAAAAATCAACTTAAAACACACCCCCACAACAACAATCACACACACTTCCAACCCCGTCCTACCTCACCATTCGCTCAAAATGACCTTCATCAACCACCACAATTGCCACAACCACTTCCAACCTTTCAAAGGATCTATATTCTAGAAATGCTGATGGAGAGGTCCATCAAAATTCAAGAAATGATGGCAATAGAGCGGGAAGAAATAAAGAAGCATCAAGAGATGATAAGCAAGAACCAGGAGGCTTCACTCAGAAGACTTGAAAGGCAAGTGGAACAATTGGTGCAAAACCTTGCTGAATTGGGTGAGAAAAAGGGGACTTTGAACCCAAAGAACCATGAAAAGGATGCTGTGTTGAAAGAGAAGGGAGTCATGGAGGAAAACAAGAAGGCTATGGAAAGAGAAACAGAGGGAAGGAAGCCCATAGCAAGAGGAGGAAACCTAAGGCAACAGAAGCCTCAACTTCCATGAGCACAGAGTGAAGGATGTCAAGCTAGTGACAATAAAAGAGCGCTTGTTGGGAGGCAACCCAACCCGAGGTAGTTTTCTGTTCATAACTATTTTAATAAAATGGTTAATTAGTTCTATCTAGAATGCAAGAAGCTAAGTTTGGTGTTGCACACCTAAACAATTTAAAAGAGAATGCAGGATTCTAAGTTTGGTGTTACACCAAAATCCCATTATAACACACATTCTCACTTTCTGTATAATGTAGGCTTCAAGCATACTGGATGAACTAGTTAGCCATTTTACTGTTTTTCTTAGTTTTCAGTTCTATCACTTTTGAAAAAGAAAAAGAAATTATCACAAATGGTTAACCATTGGCAAGGTACTAAGTTTGGTGTTCCCACACCAAAGTAAGTTCAAAAAGCCCGCAAATAAATCATGAAAAATTAACCATTGTTTCCAAGTGCTTGGGGAACAAGCAACTTTCAATATCATTGCAGAATGTCATACAAGCTGTTGGAGATTTGAACATCATCAAAAAGGAGAAAGATGAACATGAAGGTCAGCAACAATGATGATGAGAAGAAGGAAAGCAAGTAAACTTCAACAGGTTGTATTGTTAAGTAATTGTTTTGCATCAAATATTGCTGTAATTGAAAGTTGGATTGTATCCTTATCTGCCCTGCCTGCCTGCATAGCATAGTCTTTCTTTATAATTCAATAAGCAAGATGCTTGATCATTCACAACATTCTTATCTTCAAAACTTGTTTGCACTCAATTTTCAAGAAATGCATCACATGAAAGTTCTTTGAAAAGAAGGATTGAGGAATTAAACAATTTTGAGGCAAGCAAAAGATTAGGAGAAGTGGTGGTTCTAGTTGTATGATCATGTATTGAGGTTGCATGCTTGTGAAAACTTGCATGGGAGCTCATAGGCGGGACATGAAGTTCAAAGAAGTATTGTGGAGATTCTCAAAAATTTATTGATCCAAGAAGCAGCAAACAAAACAAAAGAAAGAAAAGAAAATACAAAAACAAAAGGAATATGGCCCAAGGCTCTGAGCATCAATTACTAGGCAGAAAAAGAAAGAAAGAAACAAAAACTCAAAGAGTTGTTATCCTAGTAAATGCTTGTGGTTGAGATGTGTCAAGGAAAGAGGCTTGAGCAAGTAAATCCTTAGGGGTGCTTCAACACCTAATACCTTAAAACCAACTGGTTTAGGAGTATTGATTGAAAGTTTATCTAAAGAGCCGCTTTGAGACATGATACTTAGAGTCGAGGCCAAAGCATAGAAACTATAAGCTGCTTCAAGGTGACTACATATAAAGAGATCTCCATGATACCATTTGGATGAAAATCCTAAGACCTATGACTCCCAACATGTAAGGACTAGTGAGCACTGAAGCCCTTGCATGAGCATATGATTTAGAGTTCACCCCACTGATACTTGATCACTTCACTCACTGCACTTTACAATTGTTCCTCAATCCATCTTAATTGAAAGAACCTTGGAGCATAAATCTTTTCTTGCTTGGGGACAAGCAAGCTTTAAGTTTGGTGTTGTGATGACAAGTCATCCTAGCCTATTTTAACTAGTCTTTTTCTTTTGTTTTCATTAGAATTATGCACTTTCTTGAGCTACAAGCAAGCTAATTGAGTAGATTTTCATGTTTCCCTTGATTGAACCAACCATATATGAATTCATGCCATTTCATGAGGTTTTATGCTATATTTGTTACATATTATGAAAGAATGAATATCTCATGAGTTTGAGCATAGCTTTGATGAGTTTGGTTGATTAATGATAGGTGAAGAAAGCTTGGAGAAAGGTTGAAGCAAAGAGGAATGGCTAGGAGTGAAGAGAGGACAATGGAATAAGTGAAATTGAACCAGGAAGCAAGAAGTTAGCCCCAACATTAGCCCCCTAACTTGGAGGCTAACGTTGGAACTTGAAATTTCCTCCCTGGCCATCCCACGTTTGCGCCAACGTTAGCCCCCTAACTTGGAGGCTAACGTTGGCACATGAATTCCTCCCTGGCAAGCCAACGTTTGCGCCAACGTTAGCCCCCTAACTTGGAGGCTAACGTTGGCACATGAAAACATAAGGGAGAAGGGCCAACGTTTGCGCCAACGTTAGCCCCCTAACTTGGAGGCTAACGTTGGCGCCATTAGCATATAAGGGAAGGCCAACGTTAGGGTCAAAGTTAGACCCCTAACGTTGGCACCAACGTGCATACCAGAAAAATGTGTTTGCTGCTATGAAAAGTTGGAGCCAAAGTTAGACCCCTAACTTTGGCTCAAACTTTTGGTCCAACTTTTGCTAACCTCAAAACCGGTTCAATTGGTTCACTTTGGTTCTTCTCCAAACTTCAAGAGTAATCAACCAAGGCCTCTTTCAACCCAATTCCACCAAGAGCAAAGGCCCAACTCAAGGCTTGAAGATCATTTTTGAAAGTGTATAAATAGGATAGAATTCAAGTTCTTCGGGGAGCTTTCCTTTTGGAATTTTCATAATAGTTTTCGAAGAGCTTTTGAGTGAACTTTAATTTCTTTGTTTCCATTGCTTTCAATTTCATTTTCTACTTTTGTCTTGGATCTTGGAGAATTGAAGAAATTCTGTTTCAATCTCAATCTTGGATCTCTCTGTTTCTTTACTGTTAATTGAATTTCATTTCCGGTTAATTGCTCTTCATCTCTTTTCTTTGCAATTTACAATTTCCTTGCAATTGTTCTTGTTGGATCTAGGAAGGCATTGAGATCTAGACTTGGTTTTTCTAGTCTCTGGGTCCTGAGATCTGAATTTCCCATTTCAATTCTCTGTTTACTGCTTCTTATGTTCATTTACTTTTCTGCTTCATATCCGGTTCAATCCCAATTCCCTTTTACTCTTCTGTTTGATGCAATTTAATTTTTCCTTGTTTAAATTCTGCAAATCCACATCCCAATCCCCTTTACATTTCAAGCAATTTACATTCCTTGCACTTTAAGATTCCGCAATTTACATTTCTTGCACTCTAAGTTTCTGCTATTTAATTTCTTGTTCTTTAAGATTCAGCAATTCAATTTCCTGCTCTCTTTAATTTCATGCAATTTACATTCTGCAAATCACAAATCACCCAACCAACACTTGATTCGCTTGACTAAATCAACCACTAAGCTAAAATTGCTCAATCCTTCAATCCCTGTGGGATCGACCTCACTCCCGTGAGTTTTTATTACTTGATGCGACCCGGTGCACTTGCCGGTTAGATTTGTGGTGTTTTGGGAGAGATTCGTTTCTCACCAAAATATCTCATCACATGGTTGCTAACAACCAGTTTATGTACACTTCTGAGTAATGGGACGCCTCAAAAGAAGGGAGTTCTTGAAATTGATACTCTAAATGCCATATTGGCTCAGAACAAAATATTGACTCAGCAAGTCAATATGATTTCTCAGAGTCTGAATGGAATGCAAGCTGCATCCAACAGTACTCAAGAGGCATCTTCTGAAGAAGAAGCATATGATCCTGAAAACCCTGCAATAGCAGAGGTGAATTACATGGGTGAACCATACGGAAACACCTATAATCCCTCATGGAGAAATCACCCAAATCTCTCATGGAAGGATCAACAAAAGCCTCAACAAGGCTTTAATAATGGTGGAAGAAACAGGTTTAGCAATAGCAAGCCTTTTCCATCATCCACTCAGCAATAGACAGAGAACTCTGAACAAAATACCTCTAATTTAGCAAACTTAGTCTCTGATCTATCTAAGGCCACTGTGAGTTTCATGAATGAAACAAGGTCCTCCATTAGAAATTTGGAAGCACAAGTGGGCCAGCTGAGTAAAAGAATCACTGAAACCCCTCCTAGTACTCTTCCAAGCAATACAGAAGAGAATCCAAAAGGAGAGTGCAAGGCCATTGATATAACCATCATGGCCGAATCCAAGAAGGAAGGGGAGGACGTGAATCCAAAGGAGGAAGACCTCCTGGGACGTCCAGTGATCAATAAGGAGTTTCCCTTTGAGGAACCAAAGGACTCTGAGGCTCATCTAGAGACCATAGAGATTCCATTAAACCTCCTTACGCCCTTCATGAGCTCTGATGAGTATTCCTCTTCAGAAGAGAATGAGGATGTCACTGAAGAACAAGTCGCCAAGTTCCTTGGTGCAATCATGAAGCTGAATGCCAATCTATTTGGTAATGAGACTTGGGGAGATGAACCTCCCCTGTTCACCAATGAACTAAATGCATTGGATCAACTGAGATTGCCTCAGAAGAAACAGGATCCTGGAAAGTTCCTAATACCTTGTACCATAGGCACCATGACCTTTGACAAGGCTCTATGTGACCTTGGGTCAGGAATAAACCTCATGCCACTCTCTGTAATGCAGAAACTAGGAATCTTTGAGGTACAAGCTACTAAAATCTCATTAGAGATGGCAGACAATTCCAGAAAACAGGCTTATGGACAAGTAGAGGACATGTTAGTAAAGGTTGCAGGCCTTTACATCCCTGCTGATTTCATAATCCTAGATACTGGGAAGGATGAGGATGAATCCATCATCCTTGGAAGACCCTTCCTAGCCACAGCAAGAGCTGTGATTGATGTTAACAGAGGTGAACTAGTCCTTCAATTGAATGAGGACTCCCTTGAGTTTAAAACTCAAGGACATCCTTCTGTAAATATGGAAAAGAGGCACAGTAAGCTTCTCTCAAAACAGAGTCAACCAGAGCCCCCACAGTCAAACTCTAAGTTTGGTGTTGGGAGGCCACAACCAAACTCTAAGTTTGGTGTTGAACTCCCATATCCAAACTCTAAGTTTGGTGTTGGGGAGTCACAACAATGCTCTGAACATCTGTGAGGCTCCATGAGAGCCCTCTGTCAAGCTATTGACATTAAAGAAGCGCTTGTTGGGAGGCAACCCAATTTTTATTTATCTAATTCTATTTTTATTTTTATTGTTTTTTCATGTTTTATTAGGTTCATGATCATGTGGAGTCACAAAATAAATAGAAAAATAAAAAAAAGAATCAAAAATAGCAGAAGAAAAATCACACCCTGGAGGAAGAGCTTACTGGCGTTTAAACGCCAGTAAAGAGCATCTGGCTGGCATTCAACGCCAGAACAGAGCATGGATCTGGCGTTGAACGCCCAAAACAGGCAGCATCCTGGCGTTCAGATGCCAGGAATGCACACTGAGGAAAGCTGGCACTGAACGCCAGAAACAAGCATGAAGCTGGCGTTCAACGCCAGAAATATGCTGCATATGGGCGTTGAACGCCCAGAACAAGCATCAATTCGGCGTTTAAACGCCAGAATTGCATGCAAAGGCATTTTACATGCCTAATTGGTGTAGGGATGTAAATCCTTGACACCTCAGGATCTGTGGACACCACAGGATCCCCACATACCTCCACTCACCTTACCTCCTCATAATCCTATATCACCCTCTCTCTCTCCATTCATAGTCATCCCTTCTGTTTTCCATTCACCACTCACATCTATACACCCCACCTACCTTCAAAATTCAAAATCAATTTCCCACCCAAACCCAACCTATATGGCCGAAACTAACCCCCTCCCCTCCCTATATAAAGCCCTCCATTCTTCCTCATTTTCACACAACACAACCCTCTTTTTCCCTTCTTGGCCGAACATACCTCTCCCTCCTCTCCTCCATATTTTCTTCTTCTTCTTCATCTATTCTTTCTTCTCTTGCTCGAGGGCGAGCAATATTCTAAGTTTGGTGTGGTAAAAGCATAAGCTTTTTGTTTTTCCATTACCATTGATGGCACCTAAGACCGGAGAATCCTCTAGAAAAGGGAAAGGAAAGACAAAAGCTTCCACCTCCGAGTCATGGGAGATGGAAAGATTCATCTCCAAAGCTCATCAAGACCACTTCTATGATGTTGCGGCCAAGAAGAAGGTGATCCCCGAGGTCCCTTTCAAGCTCAAGAGAAATGAGTATCCAGAGATCCGACATGAAATCCAAAGAAGAGGTTGGGAAGTTCTAACAAACCCCATCCAATAAGTCGGCATCCTAATGGTTCAAGAGTTCTATGCCAATGCATGGATCACTGAGAACCATGATCAAAGTAAGAACCCGAACCCAAAGAATTATCTCACCATGGTTCGGGGGAAATACTTAGATTTTAGTCCGGAAAATGTGAGGTTGGCGTTTGACTTGCCTATAATGCAAGGAGATGCACGCCCCTACACTAGAAGGGTCAACTTTGATCAAAGGTTGGACCAAGTCCTCATGGACATATGTGTGGAAGGAGCTCAATGGAAGATTGACTCAAAAGGCAAACCGGTTCAACATAGAAGACTGGACCTTAAGCCTGTGGCTAGAGGATGGTTGGAGTTCATCCAACGTTCCATCATCCCCACTAGCAACCGATCTGAAGTTACTGTGGATCGGGCCATCATGATTCATAGCATCATGATTGGTGAGGAAGTAGAAGTTCATGAAGTTATCTCCCTTGAACTCTACAAAATAGCCAAAAAGTCCTCCCCCTTGGCAAGGCTAGCTTTCCCTCATCTTATTTGCCATCTATGTTACTCAGCTGGAGCTTTCATAGAAGGAGACATTCCCATTGAGGAAGAGAAGCCCATCACTAACAAAAGGATGGAGCAAACAAGAGAGCCGACTCATGGAGCTCAAGAAACTCATGAGGAAGCTCACCATCAAGAAATCCCTGAGATACCTCAAGGGATGCACATTCCTCCACAGAATTTTTGGGAGCAAATCAACACCTCCCTAGGAGAATTAACTTCCAACATGGGACAATTAAGGGTGGAACATCAAGAGCACTCCATCATCCTTCATGAAATTACAGAATATCAAAAAGCAATGAGGGAGGAGCAACAAGGACAAGGAAGAGACATAGAAGAGCTCAAGGACATCATTGGTTCCTCAAGAAGAAAATGCCACCATCACTAAGGTGGACTCATTCCTTGTTCTTAAATTCTCTATTTTTCGTTTTCTTTATGTTAAGTGCTTATCCATGTTTGTGTCTTATTACATGATCATTAGTATTTAGTAACTTTGTCTTAAAGTTATGAATGTCCTATGAATCCATCACCTCTCTTAAATGAAAAATGTTTTAATTCAAAAGAACAAGAAGTACATGAGTTTCGAATTTATCCTTGAACTTAGTTTAATTATATTGATGTGGTGACAATACCTTTTGTTTTCTGAATGAATGCTTGAACAGTGCATATGTCTTTTGAAGTTGTTGTTTAAGAATGTTAAATATGTTGGCTCTTGAAAGAATGATTACAAGGAGACATGTTATTTGATAATCTAAAAAATCATAAAAGTGATTTTTGAAGCAAGAAAAAGCAGTGAATACAAAAGCTCTTAAAACCAAAAGGCAAGAGCAAAAAGCCAAAAACTCTTAAAACCAAAAGGCAAGGGTAAATAAAAAGGATCCCAAGGCTTTGAGCATCAGTGGATAGGAGGGCCTAAAGGAATAAAATCCTGGCCTAAGCGGCTAAACCAAGCTGTCCCTAACCATGTGCTTGTGGCATGAAGGTGTCAAGTGAAAACTTGAGACTGAGCGGTTAAAGTCAAGGTCCAAAGCAAAAACAGAGTGTGCTTAAGAACCCTGGACACCTCTAATTGGGGACTTTAGCAAAGCTGAGTCACAATCTAGAAAGGTTCACCCAATTATGTGTCTGTGGCATATATGTATCCGGTGGTAATACTGGAAAACAAAGTGCTTAGGGCCACGACCAAGACTCATAAAGTAGCTGTGTTCAAGAATCAACATACGAAACTAGGAGAATCAATAACACTATCTGAACTCTGAGTTCCTATAGATGCCAATCATTCTGAACTTCAATGGATAAAGTGAGATGCCAAAACTATTCAAGAGGCAAAAAGTTACAAGTCCCGCTCATCTGATTGGAGCTATGTTTCATTGATAGTTTGGAATTTATAGTATATTCTCTTCTTTTTATCCTATTTGATTTTCAGTTGCTTGGGGACAAGCAACAATTTAAGTTTGGTGTTGTGATGAGCGGATAATTTATATGCTTTTTGGCATTGTTTTTAGTATGTTTTTAGTAGGATCTAGTTACTTTTAGGGATGTTTTTATTAGTTTTTATGTTAAATTTCTCATTTCTGGACTTTACTATGAATTTGTATGTTTTTCTGTGATTTCAGGTATTTTCTGGCTGAAATTGAGGGACTTGAGCAAAAATCAGATTCAGAGGTAGAAGAAGGACTGCTGATGTTGTTGGATTCTGATCTCCCTGCACTCAAAGTGGATTTTCTGGAGCTACAGAATACAAAATGGTGCGCTTCTAATTGTGTTGGAAAGTAGACATCCGGGGCTTTCCAGCAATATATAATAGTCCATACTTTGGCCGAGTTTAGATGACGCAAATGGGCGTTGAACGCCAGTTCTATGCTGTAGTCTGGAGTTAAACGCCAGAAACACGTCACGAACCAGAGTTGAACGCCAAAAACACGTTAGAACTTGGCGTTCAACTCCAGAAGAAGCCTCTGCACGTGTAAACTTCAAGCTCAGCCCAAGCACACACCAAGTGGGCCCCGGAAGTGGATTTATGCATCAATTACTTACTTCTGTAAACCCTAGTAACTAGTTTAGTATAAATAGGACTTTTTACTATTGTATTTACATCTTCGGATCATCTTATGATTTTTAGTTCATCTTTAGATCATATTAATCACGTTTGGGGGCTGGCCATTTGGCCATGCCTGGACCTTTCACTTATGTATTTTCAACGGTAGAGTTTCTACACTCCATAGATTAAGGTGTGGAGCTCTGCTGTTCTTCACGAATTAATGCAAAGTACTACTGTTTCTCTATTCAACTCAACTTATTTCGCTTCTAAGATATTCATTCGCAATTCAATATGAATGTGATGAACGTGACAATCATCATCATTCCCATACGAACGCATGCCTGACAACCACTTCCGTTCCACCTTAGATTGGATGATTATCTCTTGGATCTCTTAATCAAAATCTTCGTGGTATAAGCTAGATTGATGGCGGCATTCATGAGAATCCGGAAAGTCTAAACCTTGTCTATGGTATTCCGAGTAGGATTCAGGGATTGAATGACTGTGACGAACTTCAAACTCGCGAGTGCTGGGCGTAGTGACAGACGCAAAAGGATAGTAAATCCTATTCCAGTATGATTGAGAACCTCCAGATGATTAGCCATGCAGTGACAGCGCATCGGACCATTTTCACAGAGAGGATGGGATGTAGCCATTGACAACGGTGATGCCTCCAGAGGATTAGCCATGCAGTGACAGCGCATCGGACCATTTTCACAGAGAGGATGAGATGTAGCCATTGACAACGGTGATGCCCTTACATAAAGTTTGCCATGGAAAGGAGTAGGACTGATTGGATGAAGACAGTAGGAAAACAGAAGTTCAGAAGAACGAAAGTATCTCTATATGCTTATCTGAAATTCCCACCAATGAATTACATAAGTGTTTCTATCTTTATTTTCTATTTATTTATTATTTATTTTCGAAAACTCCATAACCATTTCATATCCGCCTGACTGAGATTTACAAGATGACCATAGCTTGCTTCATACCGAAAATCTTCGTGGGATCGACCCTTACTCACGTAAGGTTTTATTACTTGGACGACCCAGTGCACTTGCTGGTTAGTTGTGCGAAGTTGTGAAGTTATGTTTGGACCATGGTATTGTGCACCAGTTATTGGCGCCATGCCAGGGAGAGAACGAACAACAAATTTTACAACCTCAGAGTAACAATTTCGCATACCACTTCCATTCCTTTCAACAACATTGGAACCAAACTTAAAGCCAGAGGGGTGAGAATTCATAGTAGCTAAAGAAAATAAAAATTAATAATCATGTTGTAAAGAATTTTCCCGGTAACGGCGCCATTTTGACGATCGGATTTCTGCTAGTAAAGAATTTTATAAAAATAATTGCGTTGTAAGTATAGTTTCTAAACCAACAAAGAATCCTTTCGTACAAAAATTTTGGTTGTCACAAGTAACAACACCCAATAAAATTTATAACCGAAGTATTTAAACCTCGGGTCATATCTCAAGGAATTGCAAGGAAGTATGATTTATTATTGGTTATGGAAAAAGGTATACTTTTGGGTTTTTGAAATAGGGAACAAATAATTTAAATGACAAGAAAAAATAAATTAATAATTTGAAAATCTCTTGGCAAGGTATGAGAACTGGAAATCCTATCCTAGTTCTCCTAGTCAGGTGTGATGAGAATTGTTATTTGCTCCCACTTAGTTAACCCTTACTAAATAAAGGAAAGTCAAGTGGACCAATCAATTTGATCCTCAAGTCTTAGTCAACTCCTGTGGAAAGACTAGCTTTAGAGCGATCCAAATCAATCAACAATTCCCAATTTTCAATCAACTGCTAAGTCTGATAACTCAAGTGTTACCAATTACTTAACCAAAGCAAAAAGGGAGAAAATCTACTCGAATAAAAATGCCTTCAGATTGGAAGCAGCAGTAACATAAATAAAAGAAAGAAATCTTAAATATGAAATAACTCAAATTATATTAAATAAAGAAATCAACTCTAACGTGAAGTTCATAAGCCAAATTGAAAAGATAAATAACAATTAAAGTAATAGAATAAATAAAAGTAGAAAATAAATTAAAGGAGCATTGAACCTGGAATGAAGAGAAGTAGCCTAATCATAATAGAAATCCTAAATCCTAATCCTAATCCTAAATCCTAAGAGAGAGGAGAGAGCCTCTCTCTCTGAAAGCTACATCTAAAACATAAGATTATCTATTCTGAATGTTGTATCAATTGTTCTTTTAATGAATGGCTTGAGTCCCCTGCTTTATAGCCTCTAATCTGTGTGTTCTGGGCCGATAACTGGGTCAGAAACAGCCCTGAAATCGCTCCCAGCGATTTTTGGTTCGTACAGGTCGGTGCAAAGCCACGCGGAAGCATCATCCACGCGTTAGCGTGGATTGGGTTTTTGCCAGGTCACGCGTGCGCGTCGCCTGGCTTCGGGGCAATGATGAGCGGATAATTTATACCCTTTTTGGCATTGTTTTTATATAGTTTTTAGTATGTTTTAGTTACTTTTTACTATGAATTTGTTTGTTTTTCTGTAATTTCAGGTAATTTTTGGCTAAAATTGAGGGACCTGAGCAAAAATCTGATTCAGAGGCTGAAAAAGGACTGCAGATGCTCTTGGATTCTGACCCTCCTGCACTCGAAATGGATTTTCTCGAGCTACAGAAGTCCAATTGGCGCGTTCTCAATTACGTTGAAAAGTAGGCATCCTGGGATTTCCAACAATATATAATAGTCCATACTTTGCCTGAGATTTGATGGCCCAAACCAGCGTCCAAAGTCAGCCTAAAACTGTCTGGCGTAAAATGCCAGAACTGGCACCTTTTTCGGCGTTAAACGCCCATTCTGGCACCTAGGGTGGCGTTTAATGCCAAATTTGAGCATATGAATGTGAAAGCTTGAAAGCTCAGCCCAGGCACACACCAAGTGGATCCCAGAAGTAGAATTCTGCATTATCTGCACTTAGTTACTCATTTTTTGAAAAGCTAGGTTACTAGTCTAGTATAAAAACTACTTTTAGAGATTCATTGAGAAGGCTATGACATTTTTACACTTGATATTGTATTTCTGACGACATGAGTCTCTAAACCCCAAGGTTGGGGGTGAGGAGCTCTGCTGTGTTTCAATGAATTAATGCAATTACTACTGTTTTCCATTCAATCACACTTGATTCTATTATAAGATATTCATTCGTACTTCAATCCGTAGAAGATGATGATCCGTGAAACTCATCATTATTCTCAAATCTATGAACGCGTTCCTGACAACCACTCCCGTTCTATCTGAGCTCAACGTAGTCATTGGGCAACAGCTTGAATGCATATCTCTTTGGTTTCTGATCCACGGACCGAGTCCGGAGGTTAGAACCTTCGTGGTATAGGCTAGAACCAATTGGCAGCATACCTGGAATCCAGAAAGTCTAAACCTTGTCTGTGGTATTCTGAGTAGGATCTGGAAAGGGATGACTGTAAAGAGCTTCAAACCTACGAATGTGGGGCACAAGTGACAGTGTGCAAAAGGACAATGGTCCTATTCCGATGCTAGCGGGAACCGACAGATGATTTGCCATGCGGTGACAGCCCATATGGATTTTTGTTCATCCGAGAGGATCATATAGCCTGGCATGGAAAGATCCGTGCGTGTTTGGAGAAGAAGACAGTAGGAAAGAAGAGATTCAGAGGACAGGGCATCTCCGGAACCTCAACCTGTTTCTCACCATTGAATTACAAGTACTGTTTATTTCATGTTATTTATCTTCATAAATATAACCACTATTATCATTAATCTCCTGACTGAGATTTACAAAATAACCATAGCTTGCTTCAAGCCGACAATCTCTGTTGGATCGACCCTTACTCACGTAAGGTATTACTTGGACGACCCAGTGCACTTGCTCGTTAGTTGTGCAGTGTTGTGAAAAGTGTAATCACAATTTCGTGCACCAAGTTTTTGGTGCCGTTGCCGGGAATTGTTCGAGTTTGGACAACTGACGGTTTATTTTGTTGCTTAGATTAGGAAAAATTTATCTTTTTGGTTTAGAGTCACAAAAATTGAGTCTTCTATTATTGTTTTTGGTTAAAATTTTAAAATCCTTATTTTATTTTTCTAAATTATTTTCAAAAAATTTTAAAACCAATAACTTCATAATTTAGTCTTCTGTTTGAGTTTAGTTTCATATTTTAAGTTTGGTGTCAATTGCATGACTCTATTTTTCTTTCAATTTTCGAATTATATGTTCTTAGTTCTTCATTGATCTTCAAATTGTTCTTGATAATTTTCCTTATTTGATCTATAAAATTTCTTGTTTGGTGTTTGTTGTTGTTTATCTTATATATTTTCGAATTATTAGTGTCCAAAATATAAAAAAAATTTTAAGTTTGGTGTCCTTTGTGTATTATTTTCTTAAAAATTTTTAAAATTTGTTCTTGGTGTTCATCCTGACATTCAAAGTGTTCTTGGTGTTCATCTTGATATTCAAAGTTTTTCTGTTTGTTTTTCTTGTTTTGATCTAAAAATTCTAAGTTTGGTGTCATTTTATTGTTTTTTTCTTCCCTCACTAAATTCAAAAATATCTTTTCTATTTATTTAATCGAATTTTCAAAAATTTCAATTAAAAATTAAGATTTTATTTTAAAAATTTTATTTTATCTTGTCTTAAGCTTTAAAATTTCAAAATTCAAAATCTTCTTCAAAAATCATATCCAAAGTTTTTCAAATCCTCTTAATTAATTAATTATTTTAGTTTTCAAATTTCTTTTTCTTTTTCTTTTAGTTTTTGAATTTTATATTTTATTTTTCAATTATTTTATTTTATCTTCTTTTTTTATTTACTTATTCGGTTTGTTTTTAATTAAATAAAATAAAAATAAAAAAATATTTTATTTGTAATTCACATCAATTCCCTTTTCTCCATTATGGATCTAAGTGGAAATGAATAGTCTAGAAGGACTCTGGGGTTATATGCTAACCCCATTACTGCTATATACAGGAGTAGTATCTGTATACCCCCCATTAGAGCAAGCAGTTTTGAGCTAAATCCTCAGCTCATTGTCATGGTGCAGCAAAATTGCCAGTATTCTGGTCTTTCACAGGAAGAACCTACTGAGTTTCTGGCATAGTTTTTACAAATTACTGACACAGTACGTGATAAAGAAGTGAATCAAGATGTCTATAGATAATTACTGTTTCCATTTGCTGTAAAAGATCAAGCTAAGAGGTGGTTAAATAACCAACCCAAAGCAAGCATAACAACATGAAAACAGTTATCAGACAAATTCCTGAATCAATATTACCCTCCAAAAAGAATGACACAGCTAAGGCTAGACATCCAAGGCTTTAAACAAGAGGATCATGAATCTCTTTATAATGCCTGGGAGAGGTACAGAGGGATGCTAAGGAAATGCCCCTCTGAAATGTTTTCAGAGTGGGTGCAGTTAGACATCTTTTACTATGGGCTTACAGAAAAAGCTCAAATATCTCTAGACCACTCAGCTGGTGGATCTATACTTATGAGAAAGACAATTGAAGAGGCTCAAGAGCTCATTGATACAGTTGCTAGATATCAGCACTGTATTGGAGTAGTGAGTCCTCCCTAAAAGAAGAGGCTAAAGCAGTATCCACTGAACTTAGTCCTCAAGAACAAGTTGCTGAACTCAATCAGCAATTGCTTATCATAACAAAACAATTTGTAGAATTCAAAGAGATGCTCCAGGACACTAAAAATGCTAACCAAAATATGGAAGCACAATTGGATCAGACAAGACAGCAGCTATCTAAATAGATAATAGAAGAATGCCAAGCTGTTCAATTAAGGAGCGGGAAAACACTGAATGTATCAATCCAAAGTAGCAGGAAGCCAAGAAAAGAACAGCTGACAAAGGATAACCAAACCACTACCCAAAATCCCTCTGAGGACAGTAAGAGCCCAGAGAAGAATGATTTTGGCGTTCAAACGCCAGAAAAAGATGGAAAAGTGGCGCTAAACGCCCAAGAGATAGCCAATTCTGGCGTCCAGACGCCAGAAAAGGGTGGCAATCTGGTGTTAAACGCCCATGTAGCCCCCAATTCTGGCGTTCAAATGCCACAAAAGGGTTAGACACTTGCAAGTGCTGATAATAACCCCCTTAAGCAGGCTTCTCCAACAACATTTGTAGGAAATAAACCTGCAACAACTAAGGTTGAAAAATATAAAGCCAAGATGCCTTATCCTCAGAAACTCCGCCAAGCGGAATAGGATAAATAATTTGCCCGCTTTGCAGACTACCTCAGGACTCTTGAAATAAAGATTCTATTTGCAGAGGTACTTGAGAAAATACCCTCTTATGCTAAGTTCATGAAAGAGATCTTAAGCCATAAGAAGGATTGGAGAGAAACTAAAAAAGTTTTTCTCACTGAAGAATACAGTGCAGTAATTCTGAAAAGCTTACCAGAAAAGCTTAAAGATCCCGGAAGCTTTATGATACCGTGCACATTAGAGGGTGCTTGTACCAAGACAGCTCTGTGTGGCCTTGGGGCAAGTATCAACCTAATACCTGCATCCACTATCAAAAAGCTTGGTTTGACTGATGAAGTTACACCAACCTGAATATGCCTCCAACTTGCTGATGGCTCCATTAAAATTCCATCAGGAATAATTGAGGACATGATTGTAAAGGTTCGGCTATTTGCCTTTCCTACTGATTTTTTGTAGTGCTGGAAATGGAGGAGCAGAAGAGTGCAACCCTCATTCTAGGAAGACCTTTCCTAGCAACTGGACGAACCCTCATTGATGTCCAAAGAGGAGAGATAACTCTGAGAGTTAATGATGATGAGTTTAAGTTGAATGCTGTCAAAGCTATGTAGCATCCAGACACATGAAAAGACTACCTGAGTACAAATGTTATTGACTCCTTGGTAAAAGAGGTCAATATGACTGAGAGTCTCGAATCAGAGCTAGAGGACATTTTTAAGGATGTTCAGCCTGATCTAGAGGAACCAGAGAGAACGAAAGAACCTCTGAAAACAACTCAGGAAGAGGATAAGCCTCTTAAACCCGAGCTCAAGCCATTACCACCATCCCTGAAATATGTATTTCTAGGAGAAGGTGACACTTTTCCGGTGATCATAAGCTCTGCTTTAAATCCACAGGAAGAGAAAGCACTAATTCAGGTGCTAAGGACACAAGACAGCTCTTGGGTGGTCCATAAGTGATCTTAAGGGTATTAGCCCAGCAAGGTGCATGCACAAGATCCTATGGGAGGATAATGCTAAGCTAGTGGTTCAACCACAAAGGCGGCTAAATCCAGCCATGAAAGAGGTGGTGCAGAAAGAGGTTACTAAGTTACTGGAGGCTGGGATTATTTATCCTATTTTTGATAGCCCCTGGGTGAGCCCTGTCCAAGTTATCCCCAAGAAGGGAGGCATGACAGTGGTTTATAATGAAAAGAATGAATTGGTTCCTACAAGAATAGTTACAGGGTGGCATATGTGTATTGACTACAGAAGGCTCAATACAGCCACCAGAAAGGATCATTTTCCTTTACCATTCATAGACCAGATGCTAGAGAGACTAGCAGGTCATGAATACTACTGCTTTTTAGATGGCTATTCAGGTTACAACCAAATTGCAGTAGATCTTCAGGACCAAGAAAAGATAGCATTCACATGTCCATCTGGAGTATTTGCCTACAAAAGGATGCCATTTGGTCTGTGCAATGCACCTGCAACCTTTCAGAGGTACATGCTCTCTATATTCTCTGATATGGTAGAGAAGTTTCTGGAAGTCTTCATGGATGACTTCTCAGTATTTAGAGACTCATTCAACTCCTGCCTTGACCATCTAGCACTTGTTCTAAAAAGGTGCCAAGAGACTAACCTGGTTTTAAACTGGGAAAAATGTCACTTTATGGTGATTGAAGGAATTGTCCTTGGGCACAAAATTTTGAACAAGGAAATAGAGGTGGATAAAGCTAAGGTAGAGGCAATTGAAAATTTACCACCACCTGCCAATATTAAGGGAATCAGAAGCTTTCTGGGGCATGCAGGATTCTATAGGAGGTTTATAAAGGATTTTTCAAAAATTGCAAAACGTCTGAGCAATCTGCTAGCTGCTGACACGTCATTTGTCATTGACACATAGTGTCTGCAGGCGTTTGAAACTTTGAAAGCTAAGCTGGTCACAGCACCAGTTATTTCTGCACCAGACTGGACATTACCATTCGAACTAATGTGTGATGATGCAGTATTGGGACAGAGGCATAACAAGCTTCTGCATGTCATTTATTATGCCAGACGTGTTTTAAATGATGCACAGAAGAATTACACAACCACAGAAAAGGAGTTACTTGCAGTGGTCTATGCCATTGACAAGTTCAGATCTTATTTAGTGGGATCAAAATTGATCGTGTACACTTATCATGCTTCTCTAAAATATCTCCTCACAAAGCAGGATTCAAAACCTAGACTCATAAGAAGGGTGTTACTTCTGCAAGAGTTTGATATAGAAATAAGAGTTAGAAAAGGGACAGAGAACCAGGTAGCAGATCACCTGTCCTGGATAGAACCAACAGCAGGAGTGTCCCTCCCCTCTACTGAGATCTTGGAAACCTTTTCGAATGAGCAACTATTTGCCATTCAGGAAGTACCATGGTTTGCAGACATTGCAAACTATAAAGCTGTGAGATTCATACCCAAGGAGTACAGTAAGCAGCAAACAAAAAAATTAATCACTGATGCAAAGTACTACTTGTGGAATGAACCATATCTCTTTAAGAGGTGTGCAGACGGAATGATCCGTAGATGTGTGCCTAGAGAAGAGGCACAGAAGATCCTATGGCATTGCCATGGATCACAATATGGAAGACATTTTGAAGGTGAGCGAACAGCCACAAAGGTCCTCCAATGCGGCTTCTACTGGCCCACTCTCTATAGAGACTCCCGAGAGTTTGTACGTAACTGTGACAGTTGCCAGAGAGCTGGTAATCTGCCTCACGGTTATGCCATGCCTCAGCAAGGGATCTTAGAGATTGAGTTGTTTGATGTATGGGGCATTGACTTCATGGGGCCTTTCCCACCATCATATTTAAACACTTATATTCTGGTGGCAGTAGACTATGTATCTAAATGGGTAGAGGCAATTGCAACACCCACTAATGATACTAAGACAGTGATGAAGTTCCTCCAGAAGAATATCTTCAGCAGGTTCGGTGTCCCTAGGATACTGATCAGCGATAGAGGAACTCATTTCTGTAATAAACAGCTTGACTCTGCTCTGGTCCGATATGGAATCAACCATAAAGTAGCAACTCCATATCATCCACAGATAAATGGGCAGGCTGAAGTCTCAAATAGAGAACTAAAGCAGATCCTGGAGCAGACTGTAAATGTCCGTAGAAAGGATTGGGCAAGAGGTCTAGATGATGCTCTGTGGGCATACAGAACAGCATTCAAGACTCCTATAGGGACCTCTCCATACCATATTTTGTATGGAAAAGCCTGTCATCTGCCAGTGGAACTAGAACACAAGGTCTACTGGGCAACCAGATTCCTAAACCTTGATACTAAAGTAGCTGGAGAGAAGATATTACTCCAGTTGAATGAGCTGGAAGAATTCGGACTCAATGTTTTCGAAAATGCCAAGATTTATAAGGAGAAATAAAAAATATGGCATGACAAAAGGTTGTCATCTAGAGTCTTTGAGACAGGATAGAAGGTCCTGCTGTTTAACTCAAGGCTCAGATTATTCCCCGGGAAATTGAAATCCCGGTGGAAGGGGCCATATGTGATTACGAGTGTATCACCATATGGCTATGTAGGACTTCAAGATATTGATTCTGACAAAAAGTTCATTGTTAATGGATAAAGAATCAAACATTATCTTGAGGGAAATGTTGAGCAAGAAATCTCAAAGCTTAGACTAAGTTAAAAGCTCAGTAAAGTCCAGCTAAAGACAATAAAGAATCCCAGCCATTATCAATAATTAGATGTTTGTAACAGTTAGATAAGTCTTTTTAATTTTGTTTTTCTTGTTAATTAACATATTTTCAGTGAAAAAGTCAGGAAAATGGAGGTTCAAGATATAAAACAGAGAAATCACAGAGAAAAGGAGCTCACTGGCGTCAAAACGCCAGTAAGGAGGCAAACTGGGCGTTAAACGCCAGAATGGCTACCATTCTGGGCGTTTAACGCCAGTAAAGGTATCATTCTAGGCGTTAAACGCCAGAATAGGTAGCATTCTGGGCATTTAACGCCAGAATTGGCAGCATTCTGGGCGTTCAGAAAAATGCCCAGTGAAGAAGGATTTCTGGCGTTTAACGCCAGCCACGATACCTGGCTGGGCGTTAAACGCCCAAAATGGCCACCAGATGGGCGTTAAACGCCAGAATGGATATTATTCTGGGTGTTTAATGCCAGAACAGACAGGGGAGAGGTAATTTCACTTTCAATCCAAATTTTTTCGAATTTTCTTGTTTTAATTCAAAGTTTTCTGCATCTAAACATTACAAACATTCAATTTCTAACTTCCATTAACAAAAATTCATAATCTTATAAATTCCTTTTAATTCTCCTTCGAATTCTTTTCAAATCTTTTTTAAAAACTCATTTATCTTCCCAATTTCTTTTCAAATCTTTTCAATACATTCATATTATCTTTTATTTCTTAGATACATAAACAAAAAAAATTTCATATTTAACTTCCTCATATCTTCTTCATATCTCTTAAATTTTGAAAACAAACTTCTCTTTTGCATATCATGTTTATCTTTTATCAATCATATCTTTCAATCATATCTTTTTCTTTTTTAAATTTTCGAAACCATACCCTCCCTCCCCTCTATTTATACATTCGGCCATCACCCCTCCTCCATCATTCGAATCATTCTCTCCATCTACTCATCTTCTTTATGTGCTTTTGCTTGAGGATAAGCAAACCTCTAAGTTTGGTGTGATTTTCCGTGATCACTGACCAAGATAATGGCCCCTAAAGGAAAATAAACCACTCCAAAAAGCAAGAAATAAAACAATCCAAAACTACAATGGATGCATGAGAAGTTCTACACCAAAGAACATGCAGATCATTACTTCAAAATAGTGTGCAGAAGATTAGTGATCCCAGAAGTCAAGTTCGATCTGAAAGAAGACAAATATCCGGAGATCCAAGAGTATATTCGAAACAGAGGCTGGGAAATCCTAGCTAATCCTGAGATGAATTTGGGAAGAAACATGGTCCAGGAATTTTATGCAAATTTGTGGCTGAGAGATAAGCAAAGAATGGGGGGATCTGCCTTCTACACTTTTCGAACCATGGTCAGAGGCAAGATTATCTATTTCCATCTTGACAAAGTGAGAGAAGTTCTCAAACTCCCTCAACTGCAGGATGATCCAGAATCCTTTAACAGGAGAATGGCTAAAGATAAAAAGTTGGATCAAGTTCTAGAGGACATATGCCTCTCTGGAACCAAGTGGATAACCAATTCAAATGGTGTCCCAAACCAACTGAAGAGAGGAGACCTCAAGCCAGTTGCTAGGGGCTGGCTGGATTTCATTGGGCGATCCATACTTCCCACTAGTAACCGCTCTGAAGTCACTATCAAAAGAGCAGTTATGATCCACTGTATTATGCTAGGAAAAGAAGTGGAGGTCCATCAGTTAATTCCTTATGAAATTTACACAATTGGAAACAAGGAATCAACTGAGGCCAAATTGGCCTACCCAAGCTTGATCAGTCTGTTATGTAAAGATGCGGGAGTACAAATAGGTGTTGATGAGTATATCCCAGTCGAACACCCAATCACCAAAAGGGTGATGGATGGACAGCAAGTTCAAGACAACCTCATCAAGAGGAGGGCGCATGAGTTCCTTCCAGAAATTCCTAAATTTGACTACTGGACTCGCTTAGAAGCATCTGTCACCAAACTGCAAGAAGCTGCAAATCAACTCAAAGAGGAACAGCAGAATCAAACCAGCATTCTTTGCAAACTGTTCATAGAACAAGAGAAGCAAGAGCATGAGATACAAAAAGCGCCAGAACCTGTCCCTTGAAGAGCCAGGCGTCCCACAAATTGAAGGAGTACTTGCCTTTCCCAATGCAGGTTGTTGAGTCCTAACTCTGTGATAACTTTTGTTATTAGAAATCTATTTTAAGAGTCATTTATTTTTATGTTTTTAATTTTTTTTTCTTTTATTATTGGTCTACTTTTATGTTTATTTTATGTCATATTTTTATGATTAATAAAAATTAGAGTCTGTGTCTTAAAGCTATGAATGTCCTATGAATCATTCACCTTTCTTAAATGAAAAATGTTTTTAATTACAAAAAGAACAAGTACATGATTTCGAATTATATCTTGAAATTAGTTTAATTATTTTGATGCCGTGACAATACCTTTTGTTTTCTAAATGAATGCTTGAACAGTGCATATTTTTTAATTTGTTGTTTATGAATGTTAAAAATTGTTGGCTCTTGAAAGAATAATGAAAAAGGAGAAATGTTATTGATAATCTGAAAAATCATAAGATTGATTCTTGAAGCAAGAAAAAGCAATGAATAGAAAAAGCTTACAAAAAAAAAAGACAATAGCCCTTTAAAACAAAAGGCAAGGGTAAAAAGGATCCAAGGCTTTGAGCATTAATGGATAGGAGGGCCCACAGGAATAAAATCCAAGCCTAAGCGGCTAAACCAAGCTGTCCCTAACCATGTGCTTGTGGCATGAAGGTGTCAAGTGAAAAGCTTGAGACTGAGCGGTTAAAGTCGTGGTCCAAAGCAAAAAAAGAGTGTGCTTAAGAGCTCTGGGCACCTCTAACTGGGGACTCTAGCAAAGCTGAGTCACAATCTGAAAAGGTTCACCCAGTTATGTGTCTGTGGCATTTATGTATCCGGTGGTAATATTGGAAAACAAAGTGCTTAGGGTCACGGCCAAGACTCATAAAGTAGCTGTGTTCAAGAATCAACATACCGATCTAAGAGAATCAATAACGCTATCTGAATTCTGAGTTCCTATAGATGCCAATCATTCTGAACTTTAAAGGATAAAGTGAGATGCCAAAACTGTTCAAAAGCAAAAAGGCTACAAATCCCGCTTATCTAATTGAAGCTAATCTTTATTGATAAGTTTGGAATTCATTGTATATTCTCTTATTTTCATCCTATTTTGTTTTCAGTTGCTTGGGGACAAGCAACAATTTAAGTTTGGTGTTGTGATGAGCAGCTAAATTATACCCTTTTTGGCATTGTTTTTATATAGTTTTTAGTATATTTTAGTTACTTTTATTATATTTTTATTAGTTTTTATTCAAAAATCACATTTCTGGGCTTTACTATGAGTTTGTGTGTTTTTCTGTAATTTCAGGTAATTTCTGGCTAAAATTGAGGGACATGAGCAAAAATCTGATTCAGAGGCTGAAAAAGGACTACAGATGCTGTTGGATTCTAACCCTCCTACATAAATCCAATTGGCAAACTCTCAATTGTGCTGGAAAGTAGACATCCTGGGCTTTCCAGAAATATATAATAGTCCATACTTTGCCTGAGATTTGATGGCCCAAACTAGCCTCTAAAGTCAGCCTAAAACTGTTTGGCGTAAAATGCCAGAACTGGCACCTTTTTCGGTGTTAAACGCCCATTCTAGCACCTGGGGTGGTGTTTAACGCCAACTTTGAGTATATGAACGTGAAAGCTTGAAAGCTCAGTGACGTTAGGATTTTTGCCAGTAAAGAATGTCATAAAAACAGTCGCGTTGTAGATATAGTCTCCAAACCGACAGAAATCCCTTCGTACAAACGTTTTTAGTTGTCACAAGAAACAAACCCCTGTTAAAATTGATAACCGAGTATTTAAACCTCGGGTCATCTTCTCAAGGAATTGTAGGGAGGTATGTTCTTATTATTGGTTATGAGTTTGTAAATTGGGGAAATTTGGAGTTTGGGCAATGGGCACAGGTATATTTTCAAAGCAATAAAAATAAATAAATAACTAAAAAATAAGCTTTTGGCAAGGTATGAGAACCGGAAATCCTGTCCTTGTTATCCTTATCAGATGTGATGAGAATTGGATTTCAATCCCACTTAGTTAAGTCAAGTGGACAAATTAGCTTGATTCTCAAGTCCTAGTCAACTCCTGTGGAGAGACTAGTGTTAGAGCAATCCTAGCTAAAGCAAAATCTGCCAATTTCAACCACTCCTAAGTTTGACAACTCAAGTGTTACCAATTACCTAACCAAAGCCAAAAGGAAGAAAATATCTAAGTTAAATTAAAAGCAAAGCAATCTTAAATCTGAATTACCTCAAATAATATTAATTAAGAAAATCGTAACATGAATGTAGCATAAGCCAAATTGGCAACATAACTAATATAAGCATTAAAGTATCTGAACGTAAGAGATAAATATAAAGTAAAAGAACGTTGAACTTGGGATTAAGAGTCACTCCTAAAACTAAGAGAAATCCTAAATCCTAATCATAAGAGAGAGGAGAGAACCTCTCTCTCTAAAAACTACATCTACTCCTAAAATTATGAATTATGAGAGCCTTCTCATGAATGGATACAGTCCCCCACTTTATTGCCTCTAATCTGTGTTTTCTGGGCCGCAAACTGGGTCAAAAACAGTCCAGAATTCGCTGGGTTCGAATTTTGCCACGCTGGATTTCCGTCATTACGACGCGGCCGCATAGATCACGCGGTCGCGTCGCCTAGCGTCAAGGAAACTATATCATATTATATATCAAATCGAAGCCCCGGACGTTAGCTTTCCAACGCAACCAGAACCGTGTCATTTGGACCTCTATGGCTAAAGTTATAGCCGTTTGAGTGTAGAGAGGTCAGGCTGGACAGCTTAGCAATTTCTCCAACTTCTTGCATTCCTTCCACTTTTGCATGCTTTCTTCCCATCTTCCAAGCCATTCCTGCCTTATAATATCTGAAAACACTTAACACACATATCAAGGCATCTAATGGTAATAAGAGAGGATTAATATTAGCAATTATAAGTCCAAAGAAGCATGTTTTCAATCAAAACACATAATTAGGAAGGAAATATAAAACCATGCAAATAGTATGAATAAGTGGGTAAAGAGTTAATAAAAACCACTCAATTGAGTACAAGATAAACCATAAAATAGTGGTTTATCAACCTCCCCACACTTAAACACTAGCATGTCCTCATGCTAAGCTCAAGAGAAGCTATAAAGGTGAAGAGGAATGATAGAATGTATGAAATGCAATCCTATCTATATGAATGCAACTAAATGTGAAATGATTCTACCTACTTGGTTAAAAAGTAAATAAGCTCTTCAAGACAAACATAAATCAGATTTCACTAATTCAAATTATACAGTAAAAGACAAGTAAACTTGTAAGAAGATAGCTTATGAAAGCAGGGACATAGAATTAAGCACTGAACCCTCACTGGTAGTGTATATCACTCTAATCTCTCAAGTGTATAGGGTTTTTCACTCTACTCTTCTCTAGTCATGCTTTCTAAACCTTGTTCTTCGTCTAACCAATCAACAAATATTTAATGTACCAATGCAAACATCATGAGGTCTTTTCAAGGTTGTAATGGGGCTGAGGTAAAGGTAAGGATATATGTATGGCCAAGTGAGCTATAATATGAATCTTTAATTAACCTATGCTCTCACCTAATATACATATACTCTATATAACTTTAAAATCATACCTAGCTACCCATAATTCTCACTTTTGTATAATTTCCAAACTCATGTACCAAATTCTCTTTAATTTTTATCACATGTGCATTGATCTTTTATTAAACTTAATATTGGGGTAATTTTGTCCCCTTATTTACTTATTTATTGAGTATTTTTGGGTTTTTCTCTTTTTTCTTTTTTTTTTCTTCTTTTTTTTTTAGAGAAACAAACATAACTTATCAATGCACATGGATTTTCTATTATTTTTCTATTTTGGTTTTTCATGAGTAGGTTCCCAAATTCCTGATATTCAAATAAATTAGAAACATTATACTTTTCCTTTATTAACCCATGTTCCCACAGTTTCCCCATACTTAATTAACACACTATCTTAAGCTAACCAAAGATTCAATTGGGATATTTAATTGTTTTTCTGCTTTAAGGCTAGTGATGTGGTAAAATATAGAACAAGAGGGGGTTAAAAGGCTCAAAGTGGCTGACAAGGGTGATTTAAAGGGTAGGCTTATTTGGGATAAGTGAGCTAAAATCAAATAATGGCCTCAATCATATGCAAACATGTAAATACACTAAATAATGGACATATAGGTTGGAACAAAATATAGATTACAATCATAGAGAAGGGAACACACAGGAATAAAATATTTATGGTTAAATAATGTAACCATGTAAATAAGCTCAAAGTCTCACAGGTTGTGTGTTCTTTGACTCAAAAACCATGTTCCAAATACAACTTCAAACAAATTTAACACATAAAAATTTTTAAAAATTTTTATTTAAATTGGTGAAAAAAATTTTTTTTTTTCAAAAATAGGATCTTAAAAAGAGATTTATTATTTTAACCAAGTAGTAACTAAATGCACAAAATCAAATAAATATGCAATCAAATATGCAGATGCAACAATGAACAAATAAAGAAAATAAGATTATTGGTGTTGAAAAGAAAGTACTAACCCACGGAGATCGGTATCGACCTCCCCACACTTAAAGATTGCACCGTCCTCGGTGCATGCTGAGATTTGCAGGTGGATGGGTTGTTTCAACTGTTGCTTTTCTCTAAGGATTGTGCAGATGGACTTGTCTGTCTCCCCATGTAAACGTCTTCCGGTTCCCTTCCGGGTGGCCATCCTGAAAGAAAAAGGGAAGAAGAGTAACCCAGAAATAGAGATAAAAAAATAAAAGAAGTATGGGTGGGTTAATGCCAAATGATAAGGGTTTCAATTGCATGGTAGCTTCAACATGTAAGGGAGAAAACAATAGAAGCCATGGCATACCAGTGGTGCAAAATTTGCAACCATGGGGAAAAAGGTGGGTAATGAAAGACAATGTAAATTCATGTCAATGCAAAAGGAATATTAGTAATATAAAAATTAGCATTGATTTAAATAATATTACCCAATCAGAATAAAGCAAGTCATGAAGCACCAAGAAAATACCAGAAAAGATGTAACAGTTGAATAAGAACATTTGTACACTAATAATAAATTTAGAAAAAATAAAAATATGCAATGAATGAGAGTATGCAATTAAATAAAATAAAATGAAAGTGAAAAATAATGAGAAGTAGAAAAAGAAAGTGAGAAAGGAGAGAGAAGGGAGAATTTAGGAATAGAAAAGAAAAGATAAGAAAATTGGCACTAATCTGGATAGGTTGTGCGACGCTGGCGACGCGGTCGCGTGGGTGACGCGGTCGCATGGTGCGCAATAAGGTCAGGTGACGCGGACGCGTGGGGCACGCGATCGCGTGACTTGATTTGTGCTAGTGGCGCGAGTGCAGCCTCGCGGTCGCACAACTCTCTGTTCGAAACTCTTTTTTCCAAAATTCTGGGTGACGCGGTCGCGTGGTCGACGCGATCGCGCGGGTGGCCTTATTTCCAATATGACCCGGACGCGTGGGTGACACGTTCGCGTGGCAGGGCTTGTGCTACTAGCACGGGTCTAGCCCAACTCCAGCTCAACTTTCGGCCATGCACTCTTTTGACGTCGAAATCCTGGTCACGCGGCCGCGTGGGGCACGCGGTCACGTGGGAGGCCATTATTCCCATATGACGGGGTCGCATCAGCGACGCGGTCGCGTGGGGTGATTTGTGCCATTGGCACGCCTCCAACGCTGCTCCTGTGTAACTCTCTGTTCATATTAATATTGTCTCTCATCTCCTTGCGACGCGGACGCGTCGCTGATGCAATCGCGTTGCATGCTCGCTTTTTTTTTTTTTAATCTGAAAAGATGCAGAATGCAGTGTTAATATGAATGTGATGCAAAACTCCAGGTTCAATATAACAAAATAAAATAGAATTCAAAAACAAATAAAACTAAATAAAAATGAGAAAGGAACGATCATACCACGGTGGGTTGTCTCCCACCTAGCACTTTTAGTTAAAGTCCTTAAGTTGGACATTTGGTGAGCTCCCTGTTATGGTGGCTTGTGTTTGAACTCATCCAGGAATCTCCACTAATGTTTGTGATTCCAATGGCCTCCGGGGTCCCAAACTAGGGATGTAAAGCCTTTAAGAAGCTTCAAACAGATTCTTAGGCTCCCAGGGTGACAATTGCCAGAACAGATTCCAGGATTCCAAACTTTACTTTTACACCCGTTTTTGTCTCGATCTGCATTTTTCCAGCCGGGTGAAAGGTGATGTGAATTCTCACTGCAGTGACCAAACAACTTCCTAGACCCACTCAGTTGAGCTTTATACCAACCCTTGCGTTTGAACTTAAAGCTTCCAACCATGATGAACCTTGCAGGACAATTCTTACCACTGGCCATCTTCCTCTTACTCTTAATATCACAAAGAGCTATAAGTTGACCATCCGTCTCCAGTAGCCCATATTCAAGTGGGATTAGAAAGCTATGAGATATGAATTTTACCCACTTGAATGTTGTGAAGGATGATGGCAACTTAGAGGGAGGTATTTTTAATGAAATTGCAAGTTCCACTCCCTTGTGCTCTTCTCTGATAATTACCACCTCTTTGCAAGCTTCTTCAATTTCAACCTCTTCCTCTTGGTAGCTCTCTTTCAATTCAATCTCCTCTTCATTGCTTTCCAAGGGCATGGGAGGTTGTGCTTCTTCTTCTTGAATCTCCATCTCTTGATCAACCTCTTCCAAGTCTTCAACTATGATATGCCTTGGAGGTTGTACACCCTCCTTAGCATCAATTTCAAACGTCTTGGAAGGGGGTTCTATGAGTGGACTTTCCCATGGAGGTTCTCCATCTCCTAAGTCTTCAACCACTTCTTCTTCTTCTTGAACAATGACAGCTTCTTCTACTTGTTCTAGTACGAATTCATTCTCTGTCTTGTCCACTGGGGCCTCTAGTATCTCCTTCATGCTACGCTCTTCACTAGACTGTCCACATGGGGCTGTGGCTGATCCTTGTGTATTTAAGCGTCTAGAAGCCCATTGAATTAATACTTGCCCCAGTTGTTGAACGGTTGCCTGAAATTTAATTACTGTTTCCCTTAGGCGATCCTCTGCTTCTCGGGTTGCCGGACTTGGACATGATACAAAAGAAAGTGGTGGTGGTTGGGAGTGATTCGATTGGAATTGGGGTGGTTCTATATATGGTTCATATGGCTCATAAGGTGGTTGGTATGGTGGTTGAGGGTTAGGGTCATATGGAGGTGAATGGCGGAAAGGGGCTTGTGAGTTTGGTGGTTCAAAGTTATGTTGAGGAAAGGGTTCACAGACATATGGTGGTGGTTGTTGATAGTCCATTGGAGGTGGTTGTTGCCATAAGGGTTGATCAAATCCTTGTGGCTCCTCCCATCTTTGATTGTTCCAACCTTGATGCCTGTTCTCATTGTAATTTCTTCTTCCTGCAACATAATTGTAACCAGACTCATAGCCAAAGGGGTGAGAGTTCATAGTAGCAAAATAAAAATTAAAAATGAAAATAAATTTAAATTAAAAGGTTATTTAAATTTTGAATTTGAAAATTAAATTTTGAAATTTGAAATTTTGAAATTTTTGAAATTTGAATTTTGCAAATTTTTAAATTTATATTTTGAAAATTTTTAAATTTGAATTTTGAAATTTGATTTTTGAAATAAGATAAGATAAGATAAAAATTTTAAAAATAAAAATCTGAAATTTTTCTTTTTTTTCGAAAAAATTAATTAAAAATATTTTTGAATTTAATGAAGAAAGAGAAAAACAATAAAATGATACCAAATTTCAAATTTTTAGATCAAAACGAAGAAAACAACTAAGAACAGCTTGAAGGTCAAGATGAACGTGAAGAACAACTTGAATATCAAGATGAACACTAAGAACAAATTTTTGAAAAAAAAATTTTTTATAACTAAATAAAAACCAATAACCTCTTAATTTATGAAAAAGCAAAATAAAAACAAAAATAAAAACAAATCAACAAACAAAAAGCAAAAAATATTTACAATAACCAATAATAAGGCAAACGTTTGTAATTCCCCGGCAACGGCGCCATTTTGACGTTAGGATTTTTGCTAGTAAAGAATGTCATAAAAATAGTCGCGTTGTAGATATAGTCTCCAAACCGACAGAAATCCCTTCGTACAGTTTTGGTTGTCACAAGTAACAAACCCCTTTTAAAATTGATAACCGAGTATTTAAACCTCGGGTCGTCTTCTCAAGGAATTGCAGGGAGGTATGTTCTTATTATTGGTTATGAGTTTGTAAATTGGGAATATTTGGAGTTTGGGCAATGGGCACAGGTATATTTTCAAAGCAATAAAAATAAATAAATAACTAAAAACTAAGCTTTTGGCAAGGTATGAGAACCGGAAATTCTGTCCTTGTTATCCTTATTAAATGTGATGAGAATTGGATTTCAATCCCACTGAGTTAAGTCAAGTGGACTAATTAGCTTGATTCTCAAGTCCTAGTCAACTCCTGTGGAGAGACTAGTGTTAGAGCAATCCTAGCTAAAGCAAAATCTGCCAATTTCAACCACTCCTAAGTTTGACAACTCAAGTGTTACCAATTACCTAACCAAAGCCAAAAGGAAGAAAATATCTAAGTTAAATTAAAAGCAAAGCAATCTTAAATCTGAATTACCTCAAATAATATTAATTAAGAAAATCGTAACATGAATGTAGCATAAGCCAAATAGGCAACATAACTAATATAAGCATTAAAGTATCTGAACGTAAGAGATAAATATAAAGTAAAAGAACGTTGAACCTGGGATTGAGAGTCACTCCTAAAACTAAGAGAAATCCTAAATCCTAATCCTAAGAGAGAGGAGAGAACCTCTCTCTCTAAAAACTACATCTACACCTAAAATTATGAATTATGAGAGCCTTCTCATGAATGGATGCAGTCCCCCACTTTATAGCCTCTAATCTGTATTTTCTGGGCCGCAAACTGGGTCAAAAACAGTCCAGAATTCGCTGGGTTCGAATTTTGCAATGCTAGATTTCCGTCATTGTGACATGGCCGCATGGATCACGCAGTCGTGTCACCTAGCGTCAGGTAAACTATATCATATTATATATCAAATCGAAGCCCCGGACGTTAGCTTTCCAACGCAACCAGAACCGCGTCGTTTGGACCTCTGTAGCTAAAGTTATAGTAGTTTGAGTTCAGAGAGGTCAGGCTGGACAACTTAGCAATTTCTCCAACTTCTTGCATTCCTTCCACTTTTGCATGCTTTCTTCCCATCCTCCAAGCCATTCCTGCCTTATAATATCTGAAAACACTTAATACACATATCAAGGCATCTAATGATAATAAGAGAGGATTAATATTAGCAATTATAAGTCCAAAGAAACATGTTTTCAATCAAAACACATAATTAGGAAGGAAATATAAAACCATGCAAATAGTATGAATAAGTGGGTAAAGAGTTAATAAAAACCACTCAATTGAGTACAATATAAACCATAAAATAGTGGTTTATCACTCAGCCCAGGCACACACCAAGTGGGTCCCAGAAGTGGAATTCTGCACTATCTGCACTTAGTTACTCATTTTCTGTAAACCTAGGTTACTAGTCTAGCATAAAAACTACTTTTAGAGATTCATTGAGAAGGCTATGACATTTTTACACTTGATATTATATTTCTGATGGCATAAGTCTCTAAACCCCATGGTTGGGGGTGAGGAGCTCTGCTGTGTTTTAATGAATTAATGCAGTTACTACTGTTTTCCATTCAATCACGCTTGATTCTATTATAAGATATTCATTCGTACTTCAATCCGGAGAAGATGATGATCCGTGACACTCATCATTATTCTCAAATCTATGAACGCATGCTTGACAACCACTCCCGTTCTATCTGAGCTCAACGTAGTCATTGGGCAACAGCTTGAATGCATATCTCTTTAGTTTCTGATCCAGGGACCGAGTCTGGAGGTTAGAACCTTCGTGGTATAGGCTAGAACCAATTGGCACCATTCTTGGGATCCGGAAAGTCTAAACCTTGTCTGTGGTATTCTGAGTAGGATCTGGAAATGGATGACTATAAAGAGCTTCAAATCTGCGAATGTGGGGCACAAGTGACAGTGTGCAAAAGGACAATGGTCCTATTCCGACGCTAGCGGGAACAGACAGATGATTAGCCGTGTGGTGACAGCGCATATGGATTTTTTTTCATCCGAGAGGATCATATAGCCTGCCATGGAAAGAGCCGTGTGTGTTTGGAGAAGAAGACAGTAGGAAAGCAGAGATTCAGAGGACAGAGCATCTCTGGAACCTCAACCTGTTTCTCACTATTGAATTACAAGTACTGTTTATTTCATGTTATTTATCTTCATAAATATAACCACTATTATCATCAATCTCCTGACTGAGATTTACAAAATAACCATAGCTTGCTTCAAGCCGACAATCTCTATGGGATCGACCCTTACTCACGTAAGGTATTACTTGGACGACCCAGTGAAAAGTGTAATCACAATTTTGTGCACCAGGAAGCTATGGAAAATTATATATCGTTGTGAAGCCCCGGACGTTAGCTTTCCAATGCAACTAAAACCGCAACATTTAGACCTCTGTAGCTCAAGTTATGGTCAATTTAGTACCAGGAGGTCAGGCTGGACAGCTTTAGCTGTTCCTTCAGTTTCTTGTATTTCTTCCACTTTTGCATGCTTTCTTTCCATCTTCTAAGCCATTCCTTCCCTGTAATCTCTGAAATCACTTAACACACATATCAAGGCATCGAATGATAATAAGAGAGGATTAAAATTAGTAAAATTTAAGAGCAACGAAGCATGTTTTCAATCAAAGCACAGAATTAGGAAGGAAATTGTAAAACCATGCATTTTGTATGAATAAGTGTGCAAAGACTTGATAAAATCCAATCAATTGATCACAAGATAAACCATAAAATAGGGGTTTATCAAGCATCACTAGCTGGGAGGATCTAGTGAATAAGTTTCTAGCCAAGTTCTACCCACCTCAAAGGATCATCAGGCTCAAGACAGAGGTCCAAACCTTCACACAAATGGATGTAGAATCTCTCTATCAGGCATGGGAGAGATACAAGGCCCTGATTAGAAAATGTCCCCCTAAAATGTTTAATGAATGGGATGTACTTCATAATTTCTATGAAGGATTGACTCTGAAAGCTCAGGAGGCACTAGATCATTCAGCAGGAGGCTCGTTGCAATTAATGAAGACAGCAGAGGAAGCCCAGAACCTCATTGATATGGTGGCAAACAATCAATACTTTTTTACTCATCAAAGGCAATGCCAACCAGCTCAAAGAAAGGGAGTACTGGAGTTGGAAGGAGTGGACACCATTCTAGCTTAACACACGGTGATGCAGCAGCAAATCCAGCAACAATTTGAGCAAATGGCTAAGAGGATTGATAGCTTACAAGTTGCATTAGTGAATGTCACCAATCAACCACCAACTGGGTGGGGACAAAGTGAGAAAAATGGTGAAGATCAGTAGCAGGAACAAGTGAACTACATGCACAACCAAGGATCCAGCCAGAATGAATTTCATGGAGACACATACAACACCTCTTGGAAGAACTATCCAAACTTAAGATGGGGAAATAACCACACTCAAAACCAGCAACCCTGGCAGAAGAATTCAAACCAAAATAACTCAAGAAACACAAACAACCACAACTAGCAAAATACTAACCACAATCCATATAGAAAACCCCAAAATAACTACCACAAGATACCACAAGATACTCAAAGAATCTCAAACCTGGAGATACTAATGGAAAAAATAATGAAGCATCAGGAGTTAACAAGCAAGAATCAGGAAGCTTCAATGAGAAACTTAAAGAGAAAAATTGGATAACTGTCCAAGAAAGCAATGATTGAAAGGCCAACAAGCTCACTCCCAAGTGATACCATTCCAAATCCTAAAGAAGAATGCAAATCCATCCAACTGAGGAGTGGAAAAACCTTGGTGAGTAACACTGAAGCCAATAAGAAGCCAAAGGAGAATGACAAAGAGCCATCTGAGAAAAATGAGGCTAACAACAAGGAAGAGATGATAGCAAGCAAGAAGGACAAAGAGAAGCTTAAAGAGAAAGATGACCAACCACAAAATTCAAGGGAAGGGAAGCAAGTAATGGAGGAACCATCTCCAGGAAAAAAGCAGGTGGAGAAGACTTTCACACCTCCTCTGCCATATCCTCAAAGGTTCAACAAGGAAACCAATGATCAACACTTCCCCAAGTTCGTTGAAGTCTTCAATAAGCTGGAGATTAATATCCCACTTGCTGAAGCATTAGAGCAAATGCGTCTATATGCAAAATTCTTGAAAGAGCTCATCAACAAAAAGAGAAGCTGGCATGAGAAGGAAACCATTATGCTCACTGAAGAATGCAGTGCTGTGATCCAAAGAGGTATCCCACCAAAGCTCAAAGATCCAGGGAGCTTTGTGATGCGCATAATCTTGTTATGCTACGATTTAGGAAATTGCACGATCGGCAAAATTCCTTCCGGCAAGTGCACCGGTTATCGTCAAGTAAAAACTCACAATAGAGTGAGGTCGAATCCCACAAGGATTGGTTGAGTGAGCAATTCGGATTAGAAGTATGTTCTAGTTGAGCGGAATCAAGATTTAGATGAGAATTGCGGAATGTAAAATTGCATGAATTAAAGAGCGAGAAGCTAAATTGCTGAAATTAAAAGGGATGGGGTGATTGCATGAATTTAATTGCAGAATGTAAAGAGAAAGTGGTAAATCAGAAATGGGGAATTCATTGGGTGTTAGGAGATATTGAGATCTCCGAATCAAAACAACTTTTATCTCTTCCTCAACCAATGCATTCATTGAATTTTGCTTGGCAATCTTATATGATTGGATCCCAATCCCTTGGCTCACCAATTCTCTCTAAAAACAAACAAATTCCCAATCCCTTGGTTTAAATGTTCATAAGAAGAGATGATGCTCGATCACTGATTATACCACACAGTTTCATGAACCACAATTTGGTAGGATTACATGTCACAATATCCATCCAAACCCCAATCCAATTCACTGTGAGAAAGCTTCTCTAGCATGAATCCTCCATTCCTTTCCCAAGGTTCCGAAGGATTCCAATTATGGGTAGTTTCTTTCCCAAGACAACTACCCAATGGAATTAGATCGAGAAGCTTTCTAACAAAATTCAAGAGAAAAGGTTGAAGAAGAAGATAAAACTATTATTGATTCATTGAATTACAATAGAGCTCCCTAACCCAATGAAAGGGGTTTAGTGAGTCATAGCTCTGAATTCAATTACAAAACTAAAAGAAAATGATCCAAAATTCTCAGTGTCTCCCGATTTCCCCCTCAGGGGCTGGATTCCCCCTCAATCCCCCGTGTGTCTCCAATGCAGAAACTAAGGCCTTTAAATAGGCTCCCTAAATTACAAAATGAAAATGAAATTCAAAGCAAATTACAATCAAATGAAAATAAACTATTCTAGATGATTCTTGTGGCCTTGATTTGGTGTTGTTGATGGGCCTTGCTTGCTTGAAGGGTAGAGTGACATAATTGATCCAAAAAGGATAATGATCCATTAAACTACACTCAAACGTTGCACCCCCCTTTCTTGAGTCGTCACTTTGTTCTCTTGTCAACCTTGCCAATTGGATGCCAAATATAGACTATTATACCTCGTTGGAAAGCTATGGATGTCAGCTTTCTAACGCAACTGAAAGCACCTCAATTGGATCTCTATAGCTCGAGTTATACCCCGTGGAAGGTGAAGAGGTCAGCTGGCCTGATTGCATGTTGGTACTATGCTCTTCTATGCACATTACGGGGCTATTTTCTCCCTCAATTTTTAGTATCCACCATGCATGCCATATATGCTTGGAAAGCTCTAGATGTCTTCTTTCCAATGCATTTTGAATCACCTCATTTGGAGTTTTGTAGCTCAAGTTATTTATGTTTGAAGAAGGCATGGTCAAGCTGTTCCATATAACACGTTTAAGCTCCAGTTTAAGCTTAAACTGGAGCTTAAACGCTGGCACTCCCTGGAGGCACAAGCTCGAGCACGTTTAAGCTTCAGTTTAAGGTTAAACTGAAGCTTAAACGTGGAAATGGAAGAAGGCAACCCTGGAGTGTGGAATTGTCGAACACGTTTAAGCTTCAGTTTAAGGTTAAACTGAAGCTTAAACGTGGAAATGGAGGAAAGCCATCCTGGTTCATTTCTCAATTCTGGCGTTTAACTTCCAGTTTAAGGTTAAACTGGAAGTTAAACGCCACTTTCAGCTTTCATGATTTTGGCGTTTAAGCTCCAGTTTAAGCTTAAACTGGAGCTTAAACTCCACATGTGATATTCAAGCTTCCTTTATTGATTTTGTTGCTTCCTTGCCTAGCCTCTTCTTCCCTGAAATCATCCAAACAACTGCATCAAAGTCTTGCTAAAATTCATGAGAATTCTTCCATTCATAGCATTCAAGGAATATAACTAAAAACTCATGGAATTTGCATCAAAATCTTCATGTTGAATGATTTAAGACAAGCATGACTATTTGGCCCAAATGATTACTTAAGGCTCAAGAAAATGCATAAAACAACTAAAAATAAAAGAAAAAGGCTAGTGAAACTAGCCTAAGATGCCTTGGCATCACAACACCAAACTTAATCCTTGCTTGTCCCCAAGCAAGTTCTGAATTATTGAGAAGAAAGAATGAAACAGAAAGTAAATTCATTAGCCATATCAGTAAGTAATTGACATTGATTAATGGCGTGTTCATGCAGAAAGTTGTTGCAGCATCACTTTATTGTTTCTTAGGTAAGAATGTCACTTTTTATGTTTCCACTAAAACACTGCTATGGCCTCTTGTTATTCACATATCCTTGGCAAGTTTCTTTTCTTTGTTTTTCTTTTTCTTTGAGCTTATTTGCTCCTTGTTGCTCAGTGTCATGTGTTGCACAAGCCTTTGGCATTTTCTTTTTCTTATCAGTGCACTACACATATCCACTACAGGCATTTTAGTTCACATTTCTTCTTGAGACATTGGTACCCAGCACCTCTTTGTGTGACTAAATGTTTTGTATTTAGGTTGCTCTTGATAATGGACTATTGGTTGATAATCCCGGGTTAGTTAACCCAAGTTACCAAGTGTTGAAACACTCCTCAGAACCTATTCATCCAAGCATATCCTTAATACATAAACACCACAGGCATTTGTCTCAGAAGTTCAAACCATTGGTGCCTAGCTTATTTTCTCAATTTTTTTGCTTTTTGGTTGCCCTTTTTCAGTGGCTTTTTCTTCTTCTTCTTCTTTCTTTTTCATGGCCAAAGACATTTATTCATCAAGATCCATAGACAGCATCCTAATTTCCACTAAAAGTGACAATTCTAACTTTATTTCTTAGTGAGCTGACTATTCAATCAAACATGCATACCACCACTTAATCTTATTTGATTTCTTACTAAATGGAATTGAGTTACTTTTGTTCAAACTTTTCTTTTATTTTTGGAAATAGAACAAGCATGGCAAGCATACATTTAAGCAAGTGAAGTTTATCCAGACACTTAGACTATCACTTATTTGGAAATTAAACAAACAGACAAACAAAAACTGCAATGACTCAAACTTAAAGCAGGGGTGCATGCAAACTTCCAATATCAGCAATTCAAAGTACAAGCAATTAAGTGACAATACAACCTTTTAGCATCTTCTTTGTTTGTTCATCATCCTTCCTAGCCTTGGTGTTCTCTTTGATGATGATGTATATTCCTTCCATGAGATTGATTGTCTTCTTGCAAAGCTATTAGAAGTTGCTTGTTCCCCAAGCACTTTGAGAATTGGTTAGCATGCATGTATGTTTGTAGGCCTCTGAACTTAGATTGGTGTGTGAACACCAAACTTAGTTCCTTGCCATATGCAGAAATTTGGATCATATGCAGAAAACCTCATGTGCTTTTATTAAGAAAATAACTATGAACTAGAAATTAAACTATTGTTTAAGTAGTTTCCCTGATTGGTTGGAGCTAGTGACTAGTCATGTTGAGGTAGAAATGTGCTTTTAATGAAGTTTTTGGTGGAACACCAAACTTAGAATCTCACATTCACCCTTGAATTGTTTTGGTGTGCAACACCAAACTTAGCTCCTTGCAATACAGATAAATCTACTTAACTCTTTTATTGAAATAACTAGAAAAGAAAAACTACCTTTGGTTGGGTTGCCTCCCAACAAACGCTCGTTTACTGTCATTAGCTTGACATGCTGTTCCTGACTTTCTTCCTCTTCCTCCAGTTTGTTAAGAGGAATGACTTCAAGTGGATAAAGGAGCTAGTTAGTGCCCCTTGTTGTGAATGCCTCTTTCCAGCAAGCTTTCCCTTGTGATTGGCTTGAGTGAACTTGCTTGTTGGCTCAGGAGTTGGATTGTTCTTCGACCTTCTCTTCTTCATGGATATGGTCCTTTGTTTCTCGGTCACAATCCTCATTTTGGTGCTTGTTTCTACTGCCTTCACATCCTTGATCTCAGAACTTGGTTGTTGTTGGATAGTTGGAGTATCCTGTTCATCAAAAGCTTCCTGAATTTGTGGTTCAATGAACCCTTCCTCTTTGCAACTCTCTGTTTCATTGGAGTGTGATCTCCCTTGATTGACTTTCTCCCTTTCTTGTTCTTCTGATTCCTCCCTTGGGTTTGCCATGGTATCACTAGAAGAATTGTGGGTAGGGATTTGCTTTGATAGATATCCAATTTGTGCTTCTAGCTTTTGAATGGCAGCACCTTGATTTTGTAAGTTGGATATCACTTCTTCCTTAAAGCTTTTCAAATCGGCCACATCTCTGCCCATAGTTGCAAGCATTCCTTCTATCCTGGTTAACTGATCATGAAGTGATTGGTTCGGATTGGGTTGATGAGGTTGATTATCTTGGCTGTGATATGGTGGCTGGGAGTATGTGTTTTGTGTGGGCTGATAGAGTCTTTGGTTGGAGTGTTGGTAGTGGTATGACTCTTGTGTGTAGTGGAATGAGTCTTGTGGATAGTGAAATGAATTGTATGAATTTGAGAAGGAATTTTGTGCTGAAAATGCTCAAGTGATGAAGAATTTGGATATGTAAAACTAGGAGGTGAGGTTGGATAATTCAGAGGTGATGGCTCTTGATGAATGGGGTGTGAATAAGTGAAATCTCTTTGGTTTTGATCTTCCCAGCCACAACTTGAGTAGTGATCAAATTCACCAAAACATGGACCATTTTGTGGCTCTGGGAAGTACCCCGTTTCCTGTTCCTGATACTCCCACCCACCATGAGCATAATAACATGAATCATTCTGTGGTGGTGGAGAGTTTCTCATGAATTTTGATTGACCAAAAGATGATGGATACTCCTTTCTTTTTTGCAATGTGCTCAGTCTCAAACAATACTCATCCAAAGATAGTGGAAATTCCATAGTGAGGCAATATCACAAACAGCTAGTGGTTAGTATGCTAACAAGTGAATAAGCAAAGAAAACAAATTAAAATTTGCAGAAATTAGCAGTAATAAACTGAAACAAAAACTATTAACAAAAGAAAAGAAAAATTGCTCAATCTAGTTAACTTCCAATTGGAGAATTGTCAATCGAAAACCAATCCCCGGCAACGGCGCCATAAACTTGATGCGCATAATCTTGTTATGCTACGATTTAGGAAATTGCACGATCGGCAAAATTCCTTCCGGCAAGTGCACCGGTTATCGTCAAGTAAAAACTCACAATAGAGTGAGGTCGAATCCCACAAGGATTGGTTGAGTGAGCAATTCGGGTTAGAAGTATGTTCTAGTTGAGCGGAATCAAGATTTAGATGAGAATTGCGGAATGTAAAATTGCATGAATTAAAGAGCGAGAAGCTAAATTGCTGAAATTAAAAGGGATGGGGTGATTGCATGAATTTAATTGCAGAATGTAAAGAGAAAGTGGTAAATCAGAAATGGGGAATTCATTGGGTGTTAGGAGATATTGAGATCTCCGAATCAAAACAACTTTTATCTCTTCCTCAACCAATGCATTCATTGAATTTTGCTTGGCAATCTTATATGATTGGATCCCAATCCCTTGGCTCACCAATTCTCTCTAAAAACAAACAAATTCCCAATCCCTTGGTTTAAATGTTCATAAGAAGAGATGATGCTCGATCACTGATTATACCACACAGTTTCATGAACCACAATTTGGTAGGATTACATGTCACAATATCCATCCAAACCCCAATCCAATTCACTGTGAGAAAGCTTCTCTAGCATGAATCCTCCATTCCTTTCCCAAGGTTCCGAAGGATTCCAATTATGGGTAGTTTCTTTCCCAAGACAACTACCCAATGGAATTAGATCGAGAAGCTTTCTAACAAAATTCAAGAGAAAAGGTTGAAGAAGAAGATAAAACTATTATTGATTCATTGAATTACAATAGAGCTCCCTAACCCAATGAAAGGGGTTTAGTGAGTCATAGCTCTGAATTCAATTACAAAACTAAAAGAAAATGATCCAAAATTCTCAGTGTCTCCCGATTTCCCCCTCAGGGGCTGGATTCCCCCTCAATCCCCCGTGTGTCTCCAATGCAGAAACTAAGGCCTTTAAATAGGCTCCCTAAATTACAAAATGAAAATGAAATTCAAAGCAAATTACAATCAAATGAAAATAAACTATTCTAGATGATTCTTGTGGCCTTGATTTGGTGTTGTTGATGGGCCTTGCTTGCTTGAAGGGTAGAGTGACATAATTGATCCAAAAAGGATAATGATCCATTAAACTACACTCAAACGTTGCACCCCCCTTTCTTGAGTCGTCACTTTGTTCTCTTGTCAACCTTGCCAATTGGATGCCAAATATAGACTATTATACCTCGTTGGAAAGCTATGGATGTCAGCTTTCTAACGCAACTGGAAGCACCTCAATTGGATCTCTATAGCTCGAGTTATACTCCATGGAAGGTGAAGAGGTCAGCTGGCCTGATTGCATGTTGGTACTATGCTCTTCTATGCACATTACGGGGCTATTTTCTCCCTCAATTTTTAGTATCCACCATGCATGCCATATATGCTTGGAAAGATCTAGATGTCTTCTTTCCAATGCATTTTGAATCACCTCATTTGGAGTTTTGTAGCTCAAGTTATTTATGTTTGAAGAAGGCATGGTCAAGCTGTTCCATATAACACGTTTAAGCTCCAGTTTAAGCTTAAACTGGAGCTTAAACGCTGGCACTCCCTGGAGGCACAAGCTCGAGCACGTTTAAGCTTCAGTTTAAGGTTAAACTGAAGCTTAAACGTGGAAATGGAAGAAGGCAACCCTGGAGTGTGGAATTGTCGAACACGTTTAAGCTTCAGTTTAAGGTTAAACTGAAGCTTAAACGTGGAAATGGAGGAAAGCCATCCTGGTTCATTTCTCAATTCTGGCGTTTAACTTCCAGTTTAAGGTTAAACTGGAAGTTAAACGCCACTTTCAGCTTTCATGATTTTGGCGTTTAAGCTCCAGTTTAAGCTTAAACTGGAGCTTAAACTCCGCATGTGATATTCAAGCTTCCTTTATTGATTTTGTTGCTTCCTTGCCTAGCCTCTTCTTCCCTGAAATCATCCAAACAACTGCATCAAAGTCTTGCTAAAATTCATGAGAATTCTTCCATTCATAGCATTCAAGGAATATAACTAAAAACTCATGGAATTTGCATCAAAATCTTCATGTTGAATGATTTAAGACAAGCATGACTATTTGGCCCAAATGATTACTTAAGGCTCAAGAAAATGCATAAAACAACTAAAAATAAAAGAAAAAGGCTAGTGAAACTAGCCTAAGATACCTTGGCATGACTTTGTAGTTTCATGCACCATATGCATGATAACATTAGAAAAAGCTCTCTGCATTCTAGCTGCTAGTATTAACTTGATGCCCCTCTCAATGATGAGAAACCTTGCCATAGAAGAAATCAAACCTACCAGGATGTCATTAGTGATGGACGATAGATCAATCAAGACACCCAATGGAGTTGTGGAAAATCTATTAGTGAAGGTTGGAGAGTTTATCTTTCCTGCAGACTTTGTGATCCTGGACACAGAAGAAGAAGAAAACAACTCAATTATCCTGGGAAGACCATTTCTAGCTACAGCAAGAGCTATTATCGATGTAGAAAAGGGAGAAATGATCTTCAAGGTGCACAATGAGTAAATGGTCATCAATGTTTTCAAATCAATGCAACATCCCCCTGAGCAAAAGAACTACATGAGAGTAGATATGATAGAAGGCTTGGTGGAAGAAATGTTTGAAGCCAATTATCATGAGCAACAGGAAGAAGAAGGGGAAGAAGACCAAGAGACAATAGAAGAACAAGCAGTTGAAATTTCCATTGAGAAAGAGGTGGAACAAGACAAGACAGAGGAGGTACCAAAACAAGAATTAAAGCCTCTCCCCCCTCATCTCAAGTATGTATTTCTTTGGGAAGCAGATGCCTTACCAGTAATCATAAATTCCTCCCGGAACATAGAAAAAGAGACAAAGCTCATAGAAGTGTTGAAGGCTCACAAGACAGCCTTGGGGTGGACCATTGATGATATCAAGGGCATAAGCCCTGCCATATGTATGCATAAAATTCTATTGGAGGAAGATTCAAGGCCTGTAGTTCAACCCCAAAGAAGACTCAACCCAGCCATGAAGGAAGCAGTTCAAAAAGAAGTCATGAAGCTATGAAATGCTGGGATAATCTTTCTAATCTCTGACAGTTCATGGGTGAGTCCGGTTCAAGTTGTACCAAAGAAGGGGGAATGACAGTCATTACCAATGAGAAGAATGAGTTGATCCCCACCAGGACGGTGACTGGGTGGAGGATGTGCATAGATTATAGAAGATTGAATGATGCTACAAGGAAAGATCAATTTCCTCTCCCATTCATTGACCAGATGCTGAAAAGATTGGCTGGTCATGCCTATTATTGCTTCTTGGATGTGTACTCTGGGTACAATCAAATAGTGGTGGATCCCAAGGATCAAAAAAAGACTTTCTTCACCTTTCCATTTGGAGTTTTTGCTTACAGAAGGATGTCCTTTGGTCTGTGCAATGCTCCTGCAACATTTCAAAGGTGTATGCTTTCTATATTCTCTGACATGGTGGAAAAATTTTTAGAAGTCTTCATGGATGATTTTTCTGTCTTTGGCAATTCATTTAACACTTGCTAGTATCATTTAACTCTTGTTTTGAAAAGATGCCAAGAAACTAATTTGGTATTTAATTGGGAGAAATGCCATTTCATGGTTCCTGAAGCGATAGTTCTTGGGCATAAGGTTTCAAGAAAAGGTATAGAAGTTGATAAAGCTAAAATAGAAATCATTGAAAAGCTTTCTATACTTGTTAATGTGAAAGCAGTAAGGAGTTTTCTTGGGCATGCTGGTTTTTACAGGAGGTTCATCAAAGATTTTTCAAAAATAGCAAAACCATTGAGCAATTTGCTACTGATTGATAGCCCTTTTATCTTTGATGACAGTTGCAAGCATGCCTTTGAAACTTTAAAGAGAAAACTAATTACAGCACCAATTATCACACCCCCTTATTGGAAAATACCTTTTGAACTTATGTGTGATGTAAGTGACTTTGCAATTGGTGCTGTGTTGGGGCAAAAGAAAGACAAGCTGCACCATGTCATATATTATGCTAGCAAGGTGTTAAATGAAGCACAAAAAAATTATACCACCACTGAGAAAGAGCTTTTGGCAATTTTATATGCGTTTGATAAATTTAGACAATACTTGATTGGTTCAAAGGTTATAGTGTATACTGACCATGCTGCTCTCAAGTATTTAATGTCTAAACAGGATTCAAAACCAAGGCTTATTAGGTGGGTGCTGCTGCTACAAGAATTCGACATTGAAGTGAGAGATAGGAAGGGGAGTGAGAATCAAGTAGCAGATCATTTGTCAAGAGTGCCACAAGAGGTCAATCAAGATACACCACAGCAAGTGAATGAAAAATTTCCTGATGAGCATCTTTTCCAAGTTCAGCAAGCACCTTGGTTTGCTGACATAGCAAACTACAAGGTGGGAAGGAAGGTGCCTCAAGAATTTTCCAAGAAACAAGTGAAAAAGCTCCTCAATGTAGCAAGGAAGTTTTTGGGGTATGAACCATTTTTGTTCAAAAGATGTCCGGATGGAATGATTAGGAGGAGTGTCCCTGAAACTGAGATGAGAGACATTTTGTCGCACTGTCATGGTTCAGCCTATGGTGGACACTTTGGACCAGAAAGAACAACTGCTAAAATACTGCAGAGTGGATTTTATTGGCCAACCATCTTCAAGGATGCTATAGAGTTTGTCCACCAATGTAATGAATGCCAAAGAGCTGGAGGATTGACAAGAAGGAATGAGATGCCTCAGAACTACATCTTAGAAGTGGAGCTATTTGATCTTTGGGGCATTAATTTCATGGGCCCGTTTCCTCCCTCTTACTCTTTTAAATACATTTTGGTAGTAGTGGAGTATGTCTCAAAGTGGATGGAAGCAATAGCCACAACCACATGTGATGCACAAATTGTCCTCTAATTCCTGAAAAAGCACATTTTCACCAGATATAGAGTTCCTAAGGGACTTGTCAGTGATGGTGGCAGTCATTTTTGCAACAAACAGATGGAGAAACTACTTCACAAATATGGAGTAATGCACAAAGTAACTACACCTTATCACCCACAGACCAATGGCCAAGCAGAACGTGCAAATAGGGAATTGAAGAGGATTTTAGAGAAGAATGTGGGAGCCACAAGAAAAGATTGGGCCATAAAACTAGAAGATACACTCTGGGCATACAGGACAGCATTCAAAACTCCTATTGGAAAGTCCCTGTTTTAGCTGTTATATGGCAAATCTTGTCACCTTCCTGTAGAGCTTGAGCATAAAGCTTTCTGGGCCACTAAACTCTTTGGTGTGCGAAATTGTGATCTAGATGTGAAATTGTTGTTCGAAATTGATTCCCTGGCAATGGCTCTAAAAGCGTGTGCACAATACCATGGTCCAAACATAACTTCACAACTTCGCACAACTAACCAGCAAGTACACTGGGTCGTCCAAGTAATACCTTATGTGAGTAAGGGTCGAATCCCACGGAGATTCTTGGTATGAAGCAAGCTATGGTCATCTTGTAAATCTCAGTCAGGCGGATTAAATTATTTTAAGGAATTATAGTGGATGAAAATAAATAAAATATAAAATAAGATAGTGGTACTTATGTAATTCATTGGTGAGAATTTCAGATAAGCGTATAGAGATGCTTTCGTCCCTCTGAACCTCTGCTTTCCTGCTGTCTTCATCCAATCCTTCCTGCTCCTTTCCATGGCAAGATGTATGTAGGGCGTCACTGTTGTCAATGGCTACTTCCCATCCTATCTGTGAAAATGGTCCGATGCGCTGTCACTGCATGGCTAATCATCTGGAGGTTCTCGATCATACTGGAATAGGATTCACCCTCCTTTTGCGTTTGTCACTACGCCCAGTACTTGCGAGTTTGAAGTTCGTCACAGCCATCCCTTCCCGGATCCTACTCGGAATACCACAGACAAGGTTTAGACTTTCCGGATCTCAGGAATGGCCATCCATGGGTTCTAACTTATACCATAAAGATTCTAATATCTCGGACTCGGTCCTCTGTATTAGATATCCAAGAGATACTCATTCTAGCTTGTTTGCATGTAGAACGGAAGTGTTTGTCAGGCACGTGTTCATAGGTGAGAATGATGATGAGCGTCACATAATCATCACATTCATCATGTTCTTGGGTGCGAATGGATATCTTAGAATAGGAATAAGCTTGAATTGAATAGAAAA